>NC_068447.1:35570415-35747915 GCF_023373465.1 Oncorhynchus keta
TTTCCGCCAGCCCTCCGGCACCACAGTGGTCAGCCTGAGAGCACACAGCCCTGGCCTCACATCCTCCCAGTCAGGCAGAGCAGGTCCAGCATAGAGCAGGGAAGAGCTCTGTTGATTGATGCCTTTGTGTGGGAGGAAGAGTCTCTGACTCACCAGAAATCCTTCTCACCTCCCCTCTCTCTCTCTCTCTCTGATGTAACCTGGTTTACTAATTGCTTAAAGACACGTAGTAGACGTGTTGTTATGGACTGCCTGCGTCATTCTTCTGTCCAGCGCCGTGTCTGAGACAGTGTCTGAGACAGTGTTTGAGACAGTGTCTGGGACAGTGTTTGAGACAGTGTTTGAGACAGTGTCTGAGACAGTGTCTGAGACAGTGTTTGAGACAGTGTCTGAGACGGTGTCTGAGACGGTGTTTGAGATGGTGTCTGAGACAGTGTTTGAGACAGTGTCTGAGACAGTGTTTGAGACAGTGTCTGAGACAGTGTTTGAGACAGTGTCTGAGACCGTGTCTGAGACAGTGTTTGAGACAGTGTCTGAGACAGTGTCTGAGACAGTGTCTGAGACAGTGTTTGAGACAGTGTCTGAGACGGTGTCTGAGACGGTGTTTGAGATGGTGTCTGAGACAGTGTTTGAGACAGTGTCTGAGACAGTGTTTGAGACAGTGTCTGAGACCGTGTCTGAGACAGTGTTTGAGACAGTGTCTGAGACAGTGTCTGAGACAGTGTCTGAGACAGTGTTTGAGACAGTGTTTGAGACAGTGTCTGAGACGGTGTCTGAGACGGTGTTTGAGATGGTGTCTGAGACAGTGTTTGAGACAGTGTCTGAGACAGTGTTTGAGACAGTGTCTGAGACAGTGTTTGAGACAGTGTCTGAGACCGTGTTTGAGACAGTGTCTGAGACAGTGTCTGAGACAGTGTCTGAGACAGTGTCTGAGACAGTGTTTGAGACAGTGTTTGAGACAGTGTCTGAGACAGTGTCTGAGACAGTGTTTGAGACAGTGTCTGGCACAGTGTCTGAGACAGTGTTTGAGACGGTGTCTGAGACAGTATTTGAGATAGAGTTTGAGACGGTGTCTGAGACAGTGTTTGAGACAGTGTTTGAGACAGTGTCTGAGACAGTGTCTGAGACAGTGTTTGAGACAGTGTCTGGCACAGTGTCTGAGACAGTGTTTGAGACGGTGTCTGAGACAGTATTTGAGATAGAGTTTGAGACGGTGTCTGAGACAGTATTTGAGATAGAGTTTGAGACAGTGTCTGAGACAGTATTTGAGACAGTGTTTGAGACAGTGTTTGAGACAGTCTTTGAGACAGTGTTTGAGACAGTGTTTGAGACAGTGTTTGAGACAGTGTTTGAGACAGTCTTTGAGACAGTGTCTGAGACAGTGTTTGAGACAGTATTTGAGACAGTGTTTGAGACAGTGTTTGAGACAGTGTTTGAGACAGTGTCTGAGACAGTATTTGAGACAGTGTTTGAGACAGTGTTTGAGACAGTGTTTGAGACAGTGTTTTTAGACAGTGTTTGAGACAGTGTCTGAGACAGTGTTTGAGACAGTGTCTGAGACAGTGTTTGAGACAGTGTTTGAGACAGTGTTTGAGACAGTGTTTGAGACAGTGTCTGAGACAGTATTTGAGACAGTGTCTGAGACAGTGTTTGAGACAGTGTTTGAGACAGTGTCTGAGACAGTGTTTGAGACAGTGTCTGAGACAGTGTCTGAGACAGTATTTGAGACAGTGTCTGAGACAGTGTTTGAGACAGTGTTTGAGACAGTGTCTGAGACAGTGTTTGAGACAGTGTTTGAGACAGTGTCTGAGACAGTGTTTGGTAAAATGTCAGGGTTTGTCTAATGATAATAGTCAATCAGGGGCTTCTGAAAATCAGTGGGAGAGTTGTTAATGGCCAGACTCCAGGCTGTGTGTATGTGCGTGCGTGCGTGCGTGTGTGTGTGTGTGTGTGTGTGTGTGTGTGTGTGTGTGTGTGTGTGTGTGTGTGTGTGTGTGTGTGTGTGTGTGTGTGTGTGTGTGTGTGTGTTGGCAGGGACAGGGCGGTGACGGTGAGTGATGTTCACAGGGCTGATTATTGATGACCAGGTAGAGAGTAGTGTGTCAGCAGCTTTAAGAGAGAGACAGATGCTCTGTGAATACAGACCAGCCAGCCAGGGGCCCTAACACACACACACACACACACACACACACACACACACACACACACACACACACACACACACACACACACACACACACACACACACACACTGATCATGATCACCAGAGCTTATGCTCCCCTATCGTTATCCCCTTCACTGTTCCTCTGACGATCATTTTAGGAGTCACAGCACCCCATCCACCCCAGGACAGGTCAGGACAGGTCAGATCAGGACAGGTAACAGTGCTGCTGTGAACTACTCTCTTCATTAGGTCTGGGGCTTCATTTCAGTAATGCGTGAAGTCATTCACTTTGGGGAGTTGGGACACAGAGGACCGAGGAGGGTAAGATGCCTTCTAGCTGACAGGCTACATGAGAAGGCCACATACAGTCTGTGTCCCTAATGGCACCCTATAGACCCTAGTCAAAAGCAGTGCACTATGTAGGGAATAGGATGCCATTTGGGATACAGAGAAATGGCAACAAAGCAGCCTACACCCCCCCATCTCTCTCCCTTTGTCTCTTTCTCCCTCCCTCACTCCCTCTATCCTCTTTTTTTTTATCCTTAAGAGTCTATTGACGCACTCGTTGTTTAATCTAAGTAACATCATTCTAAAAATCCCCATCAAAGTCCAGCATCAGTTAAAGCTGGAGATATCAGGGGCTGGGAGGTGGCCGAGCCACAGCTGTGTTTGTCAGACCATGAGACAATATATTATTATATATATATTACAATCCTGAAAATCTCACAAAAAGGTCTGTAACGTCCGAACAGTTTGGCCGACAAACTATTATGGAAAGGGGCGACTCTCACGAACACGATGGTGTTATCCGTTTTGCTCTACTACCCCCAAGACGGACGGGACTCGTCTGAATGTAACCCATACGAACCAATGGAAGTATGGAGGTCGTTTTTGTGCCATCAAAAATAAGGGGTTAAATTTGTGTCTAAAAATAGATACATACTGTATATATTCCCTCTTATATCTCCTACATATCAGACAGACACATCAAAACCTGATTCCTTATGATGAATTTTCTGACTGTCTTTTTTTGCCATTTATGAATGTGTTATTCAAAGCATTTCTGTGGGCTGTAGTAGTAAAGCCCTAATTCAATATTTTATCTAATCATTTTTAAATACAGTATAGTTTTTGATAACTAAAAAAAAATCAATATCAAATAGCTAAATCATCCAAATCATCTATGACCATTTTAAAACAATAGAATATGTTAGTTTAGTAACCCCCCCTCCAACAATTTAGACTTTTACAGGGTTTAAACAAACCAGATTAACATTCCGTCTATGGTAGAGCAACAGTGCCACCTAGTGGTGTGTTGACAGAACAGCTTCTTTCGTTGATCATAAGGACGTGGAGGGGTGCAAGCGAAGTGCACAGCAGCCTTATATTGTATTGGTGCATTATTCAGCTGTGAATAATGCAGTAGGCCTTTACCTACTGTACATGCTGTACAACTGTACATCTTTACACAAGCAGCTATGCTTCGTCAGCAGATGTAGGTGGGCTTTCGCCACTGTACACTTGAGGGAGCGTAGTGTGTAGTGTAACACTATGGATCTCTCATGGGTGTGAAGGAGACTTGGAATGCCACTCCTCAGTGGTGTATGGTAGGCCCATGGAGAGGAGGAGGCCGGATGAAAATCCCAGCTCTGTTGGAAACTAAGGACGGTGGGAAACGAAGGTATGTTTGACGTTATAAAGCCATGTGTCTTGGTACCATCTGATATGCATGTTGGCTTTAGACTCTGTAGTGCATACTTCTAGACTGGGTCTGGGAGAGTTCTACTGTTCACTTGATCTTAGTGCACAGACTCAACATAAACATCGAAGAGTTCTTTTCTTGGGAGAATTGGAACTTGGTAGAGAAAACGGGCTGCCACAGAGAGGCGCATATTATATCCACGGCTTCCAAGCAGAAAGGGCCTTAATGAAGAACTCCTCTTACGTTGTGTCCTGTGGGCAACAGCTGTACCTTTCTTTGTTTAGTGTTATTTACATTTTGAAGTTCATGTGGAAAACAGTAGGACAAGTATGTGAATAATGTATGTAAATAATGTATGTGAAAGAAGCAGTGCTTACAAAGTGACGTCATCTGTAAATATGGGTGGATGATGACGAAGGCTTTATGCCAAAATGCGGCCGTTTGTTTTGACCTCTGCTGCTAAAAAACGAAACATTAAAATGCGTGTTTTCCTTTATTCCAGTATATGACTTTTAAACCCAAAGAGTTGTTTCACTGCAAACATTTGAACTGAAGCCCATTTCTCTTTCTAGACTTCTGCAATTGTCTTATTTCCCTCTTGTTTTATGCTCCGATGATGCCCCACTGCACAAAGCCTTAAACATGTCTAAGGACACAAAAACAAAGCAAGAATTCGGCCTCTATGGTTCACTGGAGCCTCGTAAAGCTATTTGTGTTTTGCTTCTGACCAAAACATACTCACCATAGCAACCACACACAACTACACACACACGCACGCACGCACGCACGCACGCACGCACGCACGCACACACACACACACACACACACACACACACACACACACACACACACACACCACACACACAGAAATGCACAAGTACATCCACACAGATACTCACCATGGCCTTTGACCTGCTCCTTCCCCCAGCGCTAGAGGTAGTTGCTGAGGCTCGGGGAGAGATCGACGGATGAGGGTTGGACTAGGGGTCAGAGACTGGTTTCTCTGCTCAGTCATATTATGAGAGGGCAGATCGACCAATGAGAAGGGAGCAGACCAGTCAGGCAGCTTGACTCACTGCCCTCCTCTAATGTAGTAAACAGGCAGTAGCCCAGACCCAGTGATGCCCTAGCCCTGGAGTCAGCCATGCCCCAATCCTGCTTATAACGCATGAGTCCACCAGGAGCTCAGACCAACACACCAGCAGTCTCCCTCCCTCCCTCCTTCCATCCATCCCTCCCTCTCCCTCTCTCCTTCCTTCCTTCCTTCCCTCCCTCCATCTATCCCTCTCTTTCCTTCCTTCCTTCCCTCCCTCCCTCCATCCATCCCTCTCCCCCTCCCCTCTCTCCTTCCCTCCCACCAAACACTCCATCCAGGGCTAGACCAGACTAGCAGGGCACGGCACACCTACCCCAGTCAGTGCCCAGTGGTGCAGAAGACAATGTGATGTGATCTGTGTATCCTGAAGACAGGTGCTGCTCATCAGCCAACATCCCCAACATGCATGATGTCACAGGAATGAGCTGGTGGGGCTCGTGATGCAGGAGAGCCTTTAGCGACCTATGACAAACCCTGGCAGAGTGGCACGGGGCATCAGTGCCATAGTGAGGCAGCTGCAGGCAGGAGTTGGGATACATGGTGTATGTCAGCGGTAGCGTTGCTCTGTCACTCCGAGGCCTGTCAAAGCTCTGAGTTAGCACCCTACTGTCGCTCTGCTCTGGCTTTGTCACGAAGGGGGACCCGCGTCAGGACACCAACAACTTATCCCCGTGTCACCAATACCTCTACATCATCACAACTTTACGTCTCTGATGTGTTACTGAAGCCAAACCGTTATGAAGTCAGACAAGTCATTTTAATATGTATCTAATTCACAGAGAAACAGTTGAACAACAGATATGAGTGTCTGACTACATCAGTTATCTTTTTGTGAAGCTGTGCCTTCATTACTGTCATGCTTACTTCATGCATTGTCTTTGGGACTCATGTAGCCAGAGTAATCTGTCATTGTTGGTCTGATGTGTTGTGGCAGGGAAGCTTCTGTATTTCCCTGGCCCCGGCCCGCTGTAGTGTTCAGTAATGTAGTGTTCAGTAATGTAGTGTTCAGTAATGTAGTGTTCAGTGGAGCAGAGGGCTGCATTGCCGCCTGCTGAATCTGACTGTCTACACGACTACTGCTCTGCTGGCATCTACTGGTGATCGCCTGGTAATCAGCTAGTTGAAGTGAAAGCACCCTGATTAGCTTTCTCTCTGCCTCTGTCTCTGTCTGGCAGCGACGCTCTTATTTCACCCTGTCTCTTTCTCTTTACTTCTCACATGCAGAGGCTCTCTCTCTCTCTCTTTCCCTCTCTCTCTTTCTCTCTCTCTCGCTCTCTCTCTCTCTCTCTCTCTCTCTCTCTCTCTCGCTGTCTCTCGCTCTCTCTCTCTCTCTCTCTCTCTCTCGCTCTCTCTCTCTCTCTCGCTGTCTCTCGCTCTCTCTCTCTCTCTCTCTCTCTCTCTCTCTCTCGTCTCTCTCTCTCGCTCTCTTCTCTCTCTCGCTCTCTCGCTTCTCTCTCTCTCTCTCCTCTCTCTCTCTCTCTCGTTGTCTCTCGCTCGCTCTCTCTCTCTCTCTCGCTCTCTCTCTCTCTCGCTCTCTCTCGCTCTCTCTCTCTCTCTCGTTGTCTCTTGCTCTCTCTCTCTCACTCTCTCTCTCTCGTTGTCTCTTGCTCTCTCTCTCGCTCTCTCTCTCGCGCGCGCGCTGTCTCTCGCTAACACACACAGACATTTACTCTCTCCCTTTCTTCTGCCTATTTAACTGAGGGAGGTAGTGAGACGTGGGAACCCATATCAGAGCTGCCTTGATTTCTGTTAGATGTTTTAAATATGCTCCACTTCGGAAACATGGCCATATTTGTTGTTTTCCGGTTGAGAGCATGGCGCTGCAGCAATAGCAGCAATGATGTGTAATAGTGTAGGCCTGCTGCCTGTGTTAGCAGCATCACTATCAGCCTGATGAGAAGTGGAGCCTGGCTGCTAAGCCAGAGACAGAAAAGCAGTGAAAGGTATTAGGCGGTGGCAGCCAGCTGTGACCGGAGCAGGCCAGCCAGGCAGGAATGCACTTATGCAGGCGAATGGCTCTCTTCTCCTTCATCTAGCAGCTAGACTGTGTTCCTCTCCAGTGGTTTTCCACATCACAGCCCCGGAGTTACAGGCAGCCAGAGGCAAATACAATGACTCAAGGCAGGGAGCCATCATGCCTGTTGTGTGTTAACGGGCCTGTGTGTGGTTGGCTACTTTCATCAAGTAGTTCACAGCACAGTAGGTAGGTTGGGCGGTGTGGGGGGGAAGAGAGGAGACGTGAGAGATGTGCAGCTGTCCAAATAGAGCTTCATGCAAACAGTGCTGTCTAAACTATCCAGACGCAGACTATTAGGTGGGGGTTTAGGGTGTAGAGATGCGGGTGGGTGGGTCACAGGGGTATAGGGGTGCAGCCTGCAGTAGTGTGGGTGGGGCTGGTCTGTTGGTCTGGACTGGCTGACATCTCTGTCTCCTCTCTCCCGGCAGTTCATGGCATCAAGTGGACTTGCAGCAACGGGAACAGCAGCTCTGGCTTCTCAGTGGAGCAGCTGGTGCAGCAGATTCTGGACAGCCACCAAACCAAGCCAACTCCCCGGACCCACAACTGCCTCTGCACAGGCACCCTGGGTAAGGGGGAGGGGCTATAGGTAGAGAGGGGGAGGGGCTAGAGGTAGAGAGGGGGAGGGGATAGAGGTAGAGAGGGGGAGGGGATAGAGGTAGAGAGGGGGAGGGGCTAGAAGTAGAGAGGGGGAGGGGATAGAGGTAGAGAGGGGGAGGGGCTAGAGGTAGAGAGGGGGAGGGGCTAGAGGTAGAGAGGGGAGGGGCTAGAGGTAGAGAGGGGAGGGGCTAGAGGTAGAGAGGGGAGGGGCTAGAGGTAGAGAGGGAGCAGGGGCTAGAGGTAGAGAGGGGAGGGGATACAGGTAGAGAGGGGAGGGGATAGAGGTAGAGAGGGGAGGGGATACAGGTAGAGAGGGGGAGGGGCTAGAGGTAGAGAGGGGGAGGGGCTAGAGGTAGAGAGGGAGCAGGGGCTAGAGGTAGAGAGGGAGCAGGGGATAGAGGTAGAGAGGGGGAGGGGATAGAGGTAGAGAGGGGGAGGGGATAGAGGTAGAGAGGGGGAGGGGATAGAGGTAGAGAGGGGAGGGGCTAGATGTAGAGAGGGGAGGGGTAGAGGTAGAGAGGGGAGGGGATAGAGGTAGAGAGGGGAGAGGGGAGGGGATAGAGGTAGAGAGGGGGAGGGGATAGAGGTAGAGAGGGGGAGGGGATAGAGGTAGAGAGGGGGAGGGGGGGTAGAGGTAGAGAGGGGGAGGGGATAGAGGTAGAGAGGGGGAGGGGATAGAGGTAGAGAGGGGAGGGGATAGAGGTAGAGAGGGGAGAGGGGAGGGGATAGAGGTAGAGAGGGGATAGAGGTAGAGAGGGGAGGGGATAGAGGTGGAGAGGGGGAGGGGATAGAGGTAGAGAGGGGGAGGGGATAGAGGTAGAGAGGGGGAGGGGATAGAGGTAGAGAGGGGGAGGGGGAGGGGATAGAGGTAGATAGGGGAGGGGATAGAGGTAGAGAGGTGGGAGGGGGAGGGATAGAGGTAGAGAGGGGATAGAGGTAGAGAGGGGAGGGGATAGAGGTGGAGAGGGGGAGGGGATAGAGGTAGAGAGGGGGAGGGGATAGAGGTAGAGAGGGGAAGGGGATAGAGGTAGAGAGGGGGAGAGGGGGAGGGGATAGAGGTAGAGAGGGGGAGGGGATAGAGGTAGAGAGGTGGAGAGGGGGAGGGGATAGAGGTAGAGAGGGGAGGGGATAGAGGTAGAGAGGGGAGGGGATAGAGGTAGAGAGGGGAGAGGGGGAGGGGATAGAGGTAGAGAGGGGAGGGGATAGAGGTAGAGAGGGGAGGGGATAGGGGGGAGAGAGAAAGGGGAGAAGGTGTAGTCCTAGCACTGACTGTTGAAGGTGTAGTCCTAGCACTGACTACTTGGTTGAGGGAAAATGTTCTTGCTATGATTGTGATGTGTTGCTGTCTCACCTCGCTATCTTACGAGGAATGCACCAATGTAAGTCGCTCTGGGTAAGAGCGTCTGGTAAATTACTCAAATGCCAAAGAGTTGGGAGAAGGAGAAGAGGTAGAGGTCCTACATTAGTGTATGTGGAAAGTGTCAGGGTCATGGCTCTCTTGTGTTTTATTGACACCATTTCAAACGGTCTCAAAAGTCATACCAATCAATTAAACAATCGATTACAATGACTTGGATAAGGATGTTGTTATCAGGTGATTTGTTTCGGTAAGAAAGCACAGACAGTGTTCTTATTAATGTCATGAGCTGCTCCAACAAGTCATTCACAGCCTTTCCTTGGAGGTTGTTTGTGAATTAGATTGCCACTAGCAATGGTCACTGAAATTATTAAAAGGGTTTAAAAAAATGTTTTACTGGCATGAACAAATAATGAATGGCGTTCAGGGATTTTGGTGTGAATTCAGGTGTTCAATTTATTGTACTTTTATTTATTTTTTGCACTCATATATTCATGTTCTTATTGTGTCAGCTATTTGAAAATATATTTTGTGTTAAAAGCAAGAAAATTATAGGTGCCTCATTTGCATAAATAAACTAAACACTTGCTCTGTCTACCCTACCTGCAGTCACCTGCTCTGTCTACCCTACCTGCACTCACCTGCTCTGTCTACCCTACCTGCACTCACCTTCTCTGTCTACCCTACCTGCACTCACCTTCTCTGTCTACCCTACTTGCAGTCACTTGCTCTGTTTACCCTACCTGCAGTCACCTGTTCTGTCTACCCTATCTGCACTCACCTGCTCTGTCTACCCTACCTGCACTCACCTGCTCTGTCTACCCTACCTGCACTCACCTGCTCTGTCTACCCTACCTGCACTCACCTGCTCTGTCTACCCTACCTGCACTCACCTGCTCTGTCTACCCTACCTGCACTCACCTGCTCTGTCTACCCTACCTGCACTCACCTGCTCTGTCTATCCTATCTGCACTCACCTGCTCTGTCTACCCTACCTGCACTCACCTGCTCTGTCTACCCTACCTGCACTCACCTGCTCTGTCTATCCTACCTGCACTCACCTGCTCTGTCTACCCTACCTGCACTCACCTGCTCTGTCTACCCTACCTGCAGTCACCTGCTCTGTCTACCCTACCTGCACTCTGCTCTGTCTACCCTACCTGCAGTCACTTGCTCTGTCTACCCTACCTGCACTCACCTGCTCTGTCTACCCTACCTGCAGTCACTTGCTCTGTCTACCCTACCTGCACTCACCTGCTCTGTCTACCCTACCTGCACTCACCTTCTCTGTCTACCCTACCTGCACTCACCTGCTCTGTCTACCCTACCTGCACTCACCTGCTCTGTCTACCCTACCTGCAGTCACTTGCTCTGTCTACCCTACCTGCACTCACCTGCTCTGTCTACCCCTACCTGCACTCACCTGCTCTGTCTATCCTATCTGCACTCACCTGCTCTGTCTACCCTACCTGCACTCACCTGCTCTGTCTACCCTACCTGCACTCACCTGCTCTGTCTATCCTATCTGCACTCACCTGCTCTGTCTACCCTACCTGCACTCACCTGCTCTGTCTACCCTACCTGCACTCACCTGCTCTGTCTATCCTATCTGCACTCACCTGCTCTGTCACCCTACCTGCACTCACCTGCTCTGTCTATCCTATCTGCACTCACCTGCTCTGTCTACCCATCTGCACTCACCTGCTCTGTCTATCCTATCTGCACTCACCTGCTCTGTCTACCCTACCTGCACTCACCTGCTCTGTCTATCCTATCTGCACTCACCTGCTCTGTCTATCCTATCTGCACTCACCTGCTCTGTCTATCCTATCTGCACTCACCTGCTCTGTCTACCCTATCTGCACTCACCTGCTCATCTACCCTACCTGCACTCACCTGCTCTGTCTACCCTATCTGCACTCACCTGCTCTGTCTACCCTATCTGCACTCACCTGCTCTGTCTACCCTACCTGCACTCACCTGCTCTGTCAACCCTATCTGCACTCACCTGCTCTGTCTACCCTACCTGCACTCACCTGCTCTGTCTACCCTACCTGCACTCACCTGCTCTGTCTACCCTATCTGCACTCACCTGCTCTGTCATCCTATCTGCACTCACCTGCTCTGTCTACCCTACCTGCACTCACCTGCTCTGTCTACCCTACCTGCACTCACCTGCTCTGTCTATCCTATCTGCACTCACCTGCTCTGTCTACCCTACCTGCACTCACCTGCTCTGTCTACCCTACCTGCACTCACCTGCTCTGTCTACCCTATCTGCACTCACCTGCTCTGTCTATCCTATCTGCACTCACCTGCTCTGTCTACCCTACCTGCACTCACCTGCTTGTCTAATCTGCACTCACCTGCTCTGTCTAACCTATCTGCACTCACCTGCTCTGTCTACCCTATCTGCACTCACCTGCTCTGTCTAACCTATCTGCACTCACCTGCTCTGACCCTAACTCACCTGCTCTGTCTACCCTATCTGCACTCACCTGTGTCTACCCTATCTGCACTCACCTGCTCTGTCTATCCTATCTGCACTCAAATCTGCACTCACCTGCTCTGTCTACCCTATCTGCACTCACCTGCTCTGTCACCCTACCTGCACTCACCTGCTCTGTCTACCCTATCTGCACTCACCTGCTCTGTCTACCCTATCTGCACTCACCTGCTCTGTCTACCCTACCTGCACTCACCTGCTCTGTCTACCCTATCTGCACTCACCTGCTCTGTCTACCCTATCTGCACTCACCTGCTCTGTCTACCCTATCTGCACTCACCTGCTCTGTCTTCCCTATCTGCACTCACCTGCTCTGTCTATCCTATCTGCACTCACCTGCTCTGTCTACCCTATCTGCACTCACCTGCTCTGTCTTCCCTATCTGCACTCACCTGCTCTGTCTACCCTACCTGCACTCACCTGCTCTGTCTACCCTATCTGCACTCACCTGCTCTGTCTATCCTATCTGCACTCACCTGCTCTGTCTATCCTATCTGCACTCACCTGCTCTGTCTATCCTATCTGCACTCACCTGCTCTGTCTACCCTATCTGCACTCACCTGCTCTGTCTACCCTACCTGCACTCACCTGCTCTGTCTACCCTATCTGCACTCACCTGCTCTGTCTACCCTATCTGCACTCACCTGCTCTGTCTATCCTATCTGCACTCACCTGCTCTGTCTACCCTATCTGCACTCACCTGCTCTGTCTTCCCTATCTGCACTCACCTGCTCTGTCTACCCTATCTGCACTCACCTGCTCTGTCTACCCTATCTGCACTCACCTGCTCTGTCTACCCTATCTGCACTCACCTGCTCTGTCTATCCTATCTGCACTCACCTGCTCTGTCTACCCTATCTGCACTCACCTGCTCTGTCTTCCCTATCTGCACTCACCTGCTCTGTCTATCCTATCTGCACTCACCTGCTCTGTCTATCCTATCTGCACTCACCTGCTCTGTCTTCCCTATCTGCACTCACCTGCTCTGTCTATCCTATCTGCACTCACCTGCTCTGTCTTCCCTACCTGCACTCACCTGCTCTGTCTACCCTACCTGCACTCACCTGCTCTGTCTACCCTACCTGCACTCACCTGCTCTGTCTACCCTACCTGCACTCACCTGCTCTGTCTTCCCTATCTGCACTCACCTGCTCTGTCTATCCTATCTGCACTCACCTGCTCTGTCTACCCTACCTGCACTCACCTGCTCTGTCTACCCTACCTGCACTCACCTGCTCTGTCTACCCTACCTGCACTCACCTGCTCTGTCTACCCTACCTGCACTCACCTGCTCTGTCTACCCTACCTGCACTCACCTGCTCTGTCTACCCTACCTGCACTCACCTGCTCTGTCTACCCTACCTGCACTCACCTGCTCTGTCTACCCTACCTGCACTCACCTGCTCTGTCTATTTATTTTTAATTCACCTTTATTTAACCAGTTAGGCTAGTTGAGAACAAGTTGTCATTTGCAACTGGACCTGTCTACCTCATGAATTACTGTTGTAGTCACGTTCTGTTGCATAATTCAACAAGTGTGTCAATAGCAGGATACATAAAAAGTCAACACGCTTGGCTCTAGATTACCCCTATTTATACATACTTTACATTGTTTGTGGCTCCCAAGTGGCACAGTGGTCTAAGGCACTGCATCTCAGTGCTAGAGGTGTCACTACAGACCCTGGTACGATTCCAGGCTGTATCACAACCAGCTGTGATTGGGAGTCCCATAGGGCGGCGCACAATTGGCCCAGCATCGTCCGGGTTTGGCTGGTGTAAGCAGTCATTGTAAATAAGAATTTGTTCTTAAGTAACTTGCCTAGTTAAATTAAATAAAATAAAATGTTATTTGTCACATACACATGATTAGCAGATGTTAATGCGAGTGTAGCGAAATGCTTGTGCTTCTAGTTCCGACAATGCATTAATAACCAACGAGTAATCTAACTAACAATTGAGTGATGGTAAAGAGCGGCATAGGCAAGATGCAGTAGATGGTATCGAGACAATCAGACATAATATCACTATAATCCGAGTGTTCATTTTCAAAAGTTGCTTTCATTTCAGCACATCTGCACTAAACAAAATCATAAACGCAACATGAAACAATTTCAGTTCATATAAGGAAATCAGTCAATTCAAATGTATCCATTAGGCTATGGATTTCACATGACTGGGAATACAGATCTGCATCTGTTGGTCACCGATACCTTAAGGTAGGGGTCAGAAAACCAGTCAGTATTTAGTGTGATCACCATTTGCCTCATGCAGCGAGACACACCTCCTTCACATACAGTTGATCAGGCTGTTTGTTGGTTGTGGCCTGTGGAATGTTGTCCCATTCCTCTTCAATGGCTGTATGAAGTTGCTGGATGTTGGCAGGAACTGGAAAACGCTGTCGTACACGTCGATCCAGAGCATCCCAGATGGGTGACATGTCTGGTGAGTATACAGGTCATGGAAGAACTGGGATATTTTCAGCTTCCAGGAATTGTCTGCAGATAGATCCTTGTGACATGGGGCTGTGTATTATCATGCTGAAACATGAGGTGATGGCGGCGGATGAATGGCACCACAATGGACCTCAGGATCCCGTCACAGTATCTCTGGTCATTCGAATTGCCTTCGATAAATTACAATTGTGTTCATTGTCCGTAGCTTATGCCTGCTCATACCATAACCCCACCGCCACCATGGGGCACTCTGTTCACAACGTTGACATCAGCAAACCGCTCGCCCAAACAACGCCATCTGCCCGGTACAGTAGAAACCGGGATTCATCCGTGAAGAGCACTCTTCTCCAGCGTGCCACTGGCCATCGAAGGTGAGCATTTGTCCACTGAAGTCGGTTACGACGCCAAACTACAGTCAGGTCAAGACCCTGGTGAGGACAACGAGCAGACAGATGAGCTTCCCTGAGATGGTTTCTGACAGATTGTGCAGAATTCTTCGGTTGTGCAAACCCAGTTTCATCAGCTGTCCAGGTGGCTGAGATCAGAAGCTGGATGTGGAGGTCCCGGGATGGTGTGGTTACACCTGGTCTGTGGTTGTGAGGCCGGTTGGACTTACTGCCAAATTCTCTAAAACGATGTTAGAGGCAGCTTATGGTAGACATTCCTGCAGTCAGCATACCAACTGCACGCTCCCTCAAAAATATGTGTTGTGTGACAAAACTGCACATTTTAGAGTGTCCTTTTTTTTTAGTGTCCTTTATAATGATCATGCTGTTCAACCAGCTTCTTGATGTGCCACACCTGTCAGGTGGATGGATTCTCTTGGCAAAGGAGAAATGCTCACTAACAAGGAATTAAGCAAATTTGTGAACAACATTTGAAAGAAATAAGCTATTTGTGAGTGTAGTACATTTCTGGGATATTTTATTTCAGTTCATGAAACATGGGACCAACACTTTACATGTTGCGTTTATATTTTTTAGTTAATAGTAATTTGTAAATATTTAAATCCACCAAAAATGAACACCCATTAAAATAAAGTTATCTTTTTTCTCTTTCTTGTGACGTGTCGAGACGGTTCAGTAAATCTCCGACTAATATTCTTGTAGCCAGTGTATTCCATTGAACCCATTTCAGCCAGTACCGGGGTGTGTTTGACAGGTGATTACAGACATTTCCTCAGTCGTAGCGTTGACGGGGGAAAAAGGACACAAGCAACAGTATGAAAGAGTCCCAGGAGTCAAATGAAAGTAATCAATACAGCGAGATTTAAGTGACAAGTGGAGATTCACTGTACTATTCTGCATTCTTTGTAAATGACTGATGACTTGTCCTGTACCTAGAGCTATCTCTCAGTAACCTCTCCTATCTCCCTCTAACAGGCGCAGGGAGCAGTGTGCACCACAAGTGCAACAGCGCCAAACACCGCATCATCTCCCCCAAGGTGGACCCCCGTGGAGGCTACAGCAGCGGTCACTCTGAGGTCCAGAACAACGACGTGTCCGAGGGCAAGACCGAGCACAGCAGCCATGGAGGGGGGGGTAAAAGTTACGGAGGGGGAGGGGGCAGCGCCAGGGAGAAACGCAATGGCAAGATTCCCAAGCCTGTTCTCCTGCACCAGAACAGCACGGAGGTGTCTTCTACCAACCAGGTGGAGGTCCCTGACACCACCCAGAACTCCCCCGTGTCCATCAGCAGCGGGCTGAACAGCGACCCAGATATGGCTGACAGTCCCGTGGTGACGGGCATGGGCCACGTGGCTTCCGTCCTGTCCAGCCTGTCCCAGAGTGTATTCATGTCCGAGGTGACCGGGGACCCAGGCTACAGCATGTCCCCCAATGGGGGCCCCAACGCCCACCTCATGGGCCCCGACGCAGCCTCTCAGGGACTGGGGTTGTCCGGTGTGGTGGCAGACAACCACAAGTTTGCCTTCCCTAGCGGAGGGGCTGGGGAGGGTCCCGGGGGGGCAGGGGGAGCAGGGGGAGCAGATGGGCTGTCCATGCTGTCTGCAGCCGGTGTGTCTGAGGAGCTGGTCCTGTCCAGCAGCCTGGATGCCGGAGGCATGAAGATACCTGAGACCACCATGAACTTTGACCCTGACTGCTTCCTCAACAACCCCAAGCAGGGCCAGACCTACGGGGGCAGCAGGCTGAAGGGGGGCGGCAGCTCCTCCTCTTCCTCCTCTTCCTCCAATGGCACCAACGGCAGTATGCAGCGCTCTCCATCCATGTCAGACTCTGGATACAGCTTCAACTCTGCTCTGGTGAAGAACATCAAGACGGAGGACATGTCCTTCGAGCAGCAGCTGGCCACAGAGCAGGGCTATCAGGTGGGGGCGGTGGTGAGCTGTGGAGGAGGTGGAGCTGGTTCCTCTGGGACTGGTTCAGCGCAGGGCTCCCTCGGCCTGACCCCGGCTGGCTCTCTGCTGCCCTCTGGAGGAGGCCTGAGCCCCAGCACCACCCTGGAGCAGATGGACTTCAGCGCCATCGATGCCAAGCAGGAATACTCCTCCGGGGCTGGGTCAGTGGGCTATGGCCAGGCTATGAACAGCCCCCACCTCTCCCACCAGAGCCACTCGCCCAGCTTCTTCCTCCAGGACACCCAGCAGTCCGGCCAGGCCCAGCAGGGCAGGTCCTCCATGGGCCAGAAGACTCATCTGATGGAGCACAACTCCCACGACTCCACAGCCTACATGGGCCTGCAGGTGGTCAAGACGGACTCCCCTGGCATTAACGGCCATCTCCACCACCACCACCAGAGCCACCACAGGGCCAACTGCAACGGTGGCTCCCCCACCGAGGGGCCAGGGCAGGGGCCTGGGTCTCTCCAGCTTCTGCAGTACCAGGGGGGCTTCCCTGGGCTGGGGCCAGAGCATGAGGAGGTGGTGGGTCTGGAGCAGCCAGGCAGCGTGGGCTCAGGCCAGGCAGGGGGAACAGAGAATGGAGAGGGCCTACTGAAGCCTGGGGATCACCTCCAGGCCTGTGGAGGAGGCAACCCAGAGGGAGGAGGGACAGAGCACTACCTGCAGCAGGCCAACGGTGGAGGAGGTCAGGGAGGTGGAGGAGGAGGGGAAGGAGTGACCATGCATAACGGAAATGGCATCAACAACGACGGCAGCAGCCGCTCACAGCAGCAGCAGCAGCTGCAGCCCCTCCTCCAGGGGGCTGGGATGGTCCAGGGCCTCTACAACACTGTGGGTCCCCACCAGGGCCTGGGCGGATCGGGCTCTAACGGGGGAGCAGGAGGGGGAGGCATGGAGATCAGCTTGGACCACTTCGACATCTCCTTTGGAAACCAGTTCTCTGACCTCATCAATGACTTCATCTCTGTGGACGGTAGTGGAACCAACATGGCTGCCGGGGGAGCTCTTTACAACCACCAGCTGGTGGCCAACCACGGCTCAGACAGTCAGGCCACGCCTAGTGGAGCTCCCCAGCAGGGCCAGGAGGACGGAGGGGTAGGAGGGGCCCGGGGGGCAGGATACAGCCCCTCAGAGCTCTGTCTCCAGCCCTGCTGCAGCCCTCAGTCTCTAGGTGCCGGGGCTGGGGGTGCAGGGACGGAGTCAGGCTCTCTGGCATACATGGACGTGGCGGAGGTGGTGTCTGCAGCCGTGGCCCACGGGGCTCTGGGGATGTTGCAGGCCACAGGGAGACTCTTCATGGTCACTGACTACTCGCCCGAGTGGTCCTACCCTGAGGTGAGCCTCCACCACGCTAGCAGTACATGTACTCCTTATTTCACAAAGCATTACACTCCAGTTGAGTGACCAAATGTAGTTAGAACATAGTTTTGTAGTTGTGATTGGGTAAACGGATACAGAGAGGCATTTTCCCAATTTTCACTTTGGTCAGACAGAAATAATGGATCTCCTTCAACCAACCTGAACTGCCAAAATATAGGAAACACTTTAGTAAACGAGGGATACAACGTATATTGAAAGCAGGTGCTTCCACACAGGTGTGTTTCCTGAGCAATTTCTAACCAACGAATTAACATCCCATCATGCTTAGTGTCATATATAAAAATGGTGGGCTGGAGGCCTCCAGAGTGGTGCCACTGTATAAAGCACTGCATTGCAGCGCTTGAGGCATCACTACAGACCCGGGTTCAATCCCAGGTTGTGTCACACCTGGCCATGACCGGGAAACCCATGAAGCCGTGCACAATTGGCAATAGGGGCAGGTTTCGCGCTCTAGCGACTCCATGTGGTGGGCCGGGTGCCTGCAA
Organism: Oncorhynchus keta; assembly: GCF_023373465.1. NCBI lineage: Eukaryota > Metazoa > Chordata > Actinopteri > Salmoniformes > Salmonidae > Oncorhynchus > Oncorhynchus keta. The sequence continues at coordinate 35,588,539 of NC_068447.1, forward strand.
GCTGACCTCGAGTCGCCAGCTGGACGATGTGTTTCCTCCGACACATTGGTGCGGCTGGCTTCTGGGTTAAACGAGCAATGTGGCTTGACACGGTCGCGTTTCAGAGGACACTTGGTTCTCGGCCTTCGCCTCTCCCGAGTCCGTATGGGAGGTGCAGCAATGGGACAAGACTGTAACTACCAATTGGGGAGAAACAGGTTGTAAAAAGTACAGAAACAAATGCTTGGTAGGCCCAGTTGCTCAATATTTTGGCTACCATTGCTATGCACTCATGGGATGACAATACCCCCATCCACAGGTCACTGAATGGTTTGATGGGCATGAAAACGATGTAAACCATATGCCATGGTTGTCTCAGTCACCAGATCTCAACCCAATTGACCACTTACGGGATTCTGGAGCGGCGCCACCATCAACAAAACACCAAATAATGTAATTTCTGGTGGAAGAAGGGTGTTGCATCCCTCCAACAGAGTTCCAGAATGGATGCCACGGCGCTTTGAAGCTGATCTGGCTCGTGATCCAACGCCCTATTTAGACTCTTTATGTTGTTGTTTCCTTTGTTTTGGCAGTTACCTGTACATATCAACGTAGTTTGAATGAACTGTAATATCACTGTTCAACCACCGGATGGCAGCTCAATGAATTACAAAGCAGAGAGTAAAGGAGTCTGTGTAATGCCAGTAACACTGTTCAACCACAGGATGGCAGATCAATAATGTACAAAGCAGAGAGTAAAGGAGTCTGTGTAATGCCAGTAACACTGTTCAACCACAGGATGGCAGATCAATAATGTACAAAACAGAGAGTAAAGGAGTCTGTGTAATGCCAGTAACACTGTTCAACCACAGGATGGCAGATCAATAATGTACAAAACAGAGAGTAAATTCTGTGTAATGCCAGTAACACTGTTCAACCACAGGATGGCAGATCAATAATGTACAAAACAGAGAGTAAAGGAGTCTGTGTAATGCCAGTAACACTGTTCAACCACAGGATGGCAGCTCAATAATGTACAAAACAGAGAGTAGATTCTGTGTAATGCCAGTAACACTGTTCAACCACAGGATGGCAGATCAATAATGTACAAAACAGAGAGTAAAGGAGTAAACAGGATGGCAGTCTGTGTAATGCCAGTAACACTGTTCAACCACAGGATGGCAGATCAATAATGTACAAAACAGAGAGTAAAGGAGTCTGTGTAATGCCAGTAACACTGTTCAACCACAGGATGGTAGATCAATAATGTACAAAACAGAGAGTAAAGGAGTCTGTGTAATGCCAGTAACACTGTTCAACCACAGGATGGCAGATCAATAATGTACAAAACAGAGAGTAAAGGAGTCTGTGTAATGCCAGTAACACTGTTCAACCACAGGATGGCAGCTCAATAATGTACAAAACAGAGAGTAAAGGAGTCTGTGTAATGCCAGTAACACTGTTCAACCACAGGATGGCAGCTCAATAATGTACAAAACAGAGAGTAAAGGAGTCTGTGTAATGCCAGTAACACTGTTCAACCACAGGATGGCAGCTCAATAATGTACAAAACAGAGAGTAAAGGAGTCTGTGTAATGCCAGTAACACTGTTCAACCACAGGATGGCAGATCAATAATGTACAAAACAGAGAGTAGATTCTGTGTAATGCCAGTAACACTGTTCAACCACAGGATGGCAGCTCAATAATGTACAAAACAGAGAATAAAGGAGTCTGTGTAATGCCAGTAACACTGTTCAACCACAGGATGGCAGCTCAATAATGTACAAAACAGAGAGTAAAGGAGTCTGTGTAATGCCAGTAACACTGTTCAACCACAGGATGGCAGATCAATAATGTACAAAACAGAGAGTAGATTCTGTGTAATGCCAGTAACACTGTTCAACCACAGGATGGCAGCTCAATAATGTACAAAACAGAGAATAAAGGAGTCTGTGTAATGCCAGTAACACTGTTCAACCACAGGATGGCAGATCAATAATGTACAAAACAGAGAGTAGATTCTGTGTAATGCCAGTAACACTGTCCAACCACAGGATGGCAGCTCAATAATGTACAAAACAGAGAGTAAAGGAGTCTGTGTAATGCCAGTAACACTGTTCAACCACAGGATGGCAGCTCAATAATGTACAAAACAGAGAGTAAAGGAGTCTGTGTAATGCCAGTAACACTGTTCAACCACAGGATGGCAGCTCAATAATGTACAAAACAGAGAGTAAAGGAGTCTGTGTAATGCCAGTAACACTGTTCAACCACAGGATGGCAGATCAATAATGTACAAAACAGAGAGTAGATTCTGTGTAATGCCAGTAACACTGTTCAACCACAGGATGGCAGCTCAATAATGTACAAAACAGAGAGTAGATTCTGTGTAATGCCAGTAACACTGTTCAACCACAGGATGGCAGCTCAATAATGTACAAAACAGAGAGTAGATTCTGTGTAATGCCAGTAACACTGTTCAACCACAGGATGGCAGCTCAATAATGTACAAAACAGAGAGTAGATTCTGTGTAATGCCAGTAACACTGTTCAACCACAGGATGGCAGCTCAATAATGTACAAAACAGAGAGTAAAGGAGTCTGTGTAATGCCAGTAACACTGTTCAACCACAGGATGGCAGATCAATAATGTACAAAACAGAGAGTAGATTCTGTGTAATGCCAGTAACACTGTTCAACCACAGGATGGCAGCTCAATAATGTACAAAACAGAGAATAAAGGAGTCTGTGTAATGCCAGTAACACTGTTCAACCACAGGATGGCAGCTCAATAATGTACAAAACAGAGAGTAAAGGAGTCTGTGTAATGCCAGTAACACTGTTCAACCACAGGATGGCAGCTCAATAATGTACAAAACAGAGTAAAGGAGTCTGTGTAATGCCAGTAACACTGTTCAACCACAGGATGGCAGCTCAATAATGTACAAAACAGAGAGTAAATTCTGTGTAATGCCAGTAACACTGTTCAACCACAGGATGGCAGATCAATAATGTACAAAACAGAGAGTAAAGGAGTCTGTGTAATGCCAGTAACACTGTTCAACCACAGGATGGCAGATCAATAATGTACAAAACAGAGAGTAGATTCTGTGTAATGCCAGTAACACTGTTCAACCACAGGATGGCAGATCAATAATGTACAAAACAGAGAGTAAAGGAGTCTGTGTAATGCCAGTAACACTGTTCAACCACAGGATGGCAGATCAATAATGTACAAAACAGAGAGTAGATTCTGTGTAATGCCAGTAACACTGTTCAACCACAGGATGGCAGCTCAATAATGTACAAAACAGAGAGTAAAGGAGTCTGTGCAATGCCAGTAACACTGTTCAACTACAGGATGGCAGATCAATAATGTACAAAACAGAGAGTAAAGGAGTCTGTGTAATGCCAGTAACACTGTTCAACCACAGGATGGCAGCTCAATAATGTACAAAACAGAGAGTAAATTCTGTGTAATGTCAGTAACTCTGTTCAACCACAGGATGGCAGATCAATAATGTACAAAACAGAGAGTAAAGGAGTCTATGTAATGCCAGTAACACTGTTCAACCACAGGATGGCAGCTCAATAATGTACAAAACAGAGAGTAAAGGAGTCTGTGTAATGCCAGTAACACTGTTCAACCACAGGATGGCAGATCAATAATGTACAAAACAGAGAGTAAAGGAGTCTATGTAATGCCAGTAACACTCTTCAACCACAGGATGGCAGCTCAATAATGTACAAAACAGAGAGTAAAGGAGTCTGTGTAATGCCAGTAACACTGTTCAACCACAGGATGGCAGATCAATAATGTACAAAACAGAGAGTAAATTCTGTGTAATGCCAGTAACACTGTTCAACCACAGGATGGCAGATCAATAATGTACAAAACAGAGAGTAAAGGAGTCTGTGTAATGCCAGTAACACTGTTCAACCACAGGATGGCAGCTCAATAATGTACAAAACAGAGAGTAAATTCTGTGTAATGCCAGTAACACTGTTCAACCACAGGATGGCAGATCAATAATGTACAAAACAGAGAGTAAAGGAGTCTGTGTAATGCCAGTAACACTGTTCAACCACAGGATGGCAGATCAATAATGTACAAAACAGAGAGTAAAGGAGTCTGTGTAATGCCAGTAACACTGTTCAACCACAGGATGGCAGCTCAATAATGTACAAAACAGAGAGTAAATTCTGTGTAATGCCAGTAACACTGTTCAACCACAGGATGGCAGATCAATAATGTACAAAACAGAGAGTAAAGGAGTCTGTGTAATGCCAGTAACACTGTTCAACCACAGGATGGCAGCTCAATAATGTACAAAACAGAGAGTAAATTCTGTGTAATGCCAGTAACACTGTTCAACCACAGGATGGCAGATCAATAATGTACAAAACAGAGAGTAAAGGAGTCTGTGTAATGCCAGTAACACTGTTCAACCACAGGATGGCAGCTCAATAATGTACAAAACAGAGAGTAAATTCTGTGTAATGCCAGTAACACTGTTCAACCACAGGATGGCAGGTCAATAATGTACAAAACAGAGAGTAGATTCTGTGTAATGGCAGTAACACTCTTCAACCACAGGATGGCAGCTCAATAATGTACAAAACAGAGAGTAAAGGAGTCTGTGTAATGCCAGTAACACTGTTCAACCACAGGATGGCAGATCAATAATGTACAAAACAGAGAGTAAATTCTGTGTAATGCCAGTAACACTGTTCAACCACAGGATGGCAGGTCAATAATGTACAAAACAGAGAGTAGATTCTGTGTAATGGCAGTAACACTCTTCAACCACAGGATGGCAGCTCAATAATGTACAAAACAGAGAGTAAAGGAGTCTGTGTAATGCCAGTAACACTGTTCAACCACAGGATGGCAGATCAATAATGTACAAAACAGAGAGTAAAGGAGTCTGTGTAATGCCAGTAACACTGTTCAACCACAGGATGGCAGATCAATAATGTACAAAACAGAGAGTAAAGGAGTCTGTGTAATGCCAGTAACACTGTTCAACCACAGGATGGCAGATCAATAATGTACAAAACAGAGAGTAAAGGAGTCTGTGTAATGCCAGTAACACTGTTCAACCACAGGATGGCAGATCAATAATGTACAAAACAGAGAGTAAAGGAGTCTGTGTAATGCCAGTAACACTGTTCAACCACAGGATGGCAGCTCAATAATGTACAAAACAGAGAGTAAAGGAGTCTGTGTAATGCCAGTAACACTGTTCAACCACAGGATGGCAGCTCAATAATGTACAAAACAGAGAGTAAAGGAGTCTGTGTAATGCCAGTAACACTGTTCAACCACAGGATGGCAGATCAATAATGTACAAAACAGAGAGTAAAGGAGTCTGTGTAATGCCAGTAACACTGTTCAACCACAGGATGGCAGATCAATAATGTACAAAACAGAGAGTAGAGTCTGTGTAATGCCAGTAACACTGTTCAACCACAGGATGGCAGATCAATAATGTACTCTCCCCTATGTATTTATTTGGACAGTGAAGTTAGAACTTTAAATGTGGCTCTATACTCCAGCATTTTGGATTTGACATCAAGTGTTTTATGTGAGGCGACAGTACAGAATGTCACCTTTCATTTGAGGGTATGTTCACACATATCTGTTTCACCGGTTAGAAAGGAAAGCACTTTATGTATCAAGTCCCTCCATTTGAAGGTGTCATAAGTATTTGGACAAATTCACTTACAGTGTATTACATTGACAGTCAAAAGGTTAGTATTTGGTCCCATATTCCTAGCACGCAATGATTACATCAAGCTTGTGACTACACACTTGTTGGATGAATTTGCAGTTTGTTTTGGGTGTGTTTCTGATTATGTTGTGGGATAAATCCATTTGAATTCAGTCACTTTTTGACAGCAGCCCTTTTGATTTGAACGAAACCTTCCATAGATATTTGCCCGTCGTAGAAATGCCCAGAAAGGGACTTTTTGGACCTGAATGTCAGAACATTCAGGAGATAAAAGGGGCTCATAGTTGACCTATTCTGCATACCCCAGCATACCACGAGACATCCACGTCTTCATCACTGGGAAATAGAAACGGTTGATATTATTTAAAAGATTACAAACAGTGTGGTCAAACTATTTGATCATTTCTGGAGGAAAAAAATATACATATAAAAATGTTCCTTTTATTTACCTTCAATGTCAATTAATAACGCTTACTTACACTCCAATTTGTTTCATATTTGCATATTTTGTCATTTAGACCCTATTTGATATCATCTATCATGTGTTGTTGAGACACAGCATGCTCTTCAATACAAGGTGGGTGTCATATTTTGACTGATAAATGTATTAAAAAGTGGAATCAAATTTAAATTTCAACTTTCAAGTAGTACTACAAAGATGGTTGGAGGTCCACACAACAGAGAATGTTGACTTGAAAGGGAATACCTGTTGTTTTAAATTATACTGTCCTCCATTGGAATCATATTGAAATCATAGAAATATAGATAGTAGAATAGACTATTTAGGGTAACGTTCGACGGTGGGTGGGCCGGTGGTCCTCTTTGTGGTAGTAATTAGAAGTTAAAAGTTAAATGTCAATGCTGTACCATCTAAATTGCAGTGGTCTGAAGGGATAGGTCCATTCTATGAACGCAATTTCTATTAATGAAAGGACACCCATCCTGTATTCAGGAGCATGTTGTGTCTCAACTGATGGCGGGCACAACACAAACACCTCAGATTATGTCAATTAGCGTCTAAGCTACTACATGTGCAAATATTTAAAGGTTAAAGTTTTTTCATAAAAATATATATATCAAATAGTTTGACCACCCTGTTTGTAATCTTTTAAATAATATCAACCGTTTCTATTTCCCAGTGATGAAGACGTGGATGTCTCATGGTATGCTGGGGTATGCAGAATAGGTCAACTATGAGCCCCTTTATCTCCTGAATGTTCTGACATTCAGGTCCAAAAAGTCCCTTTCTGGGCATTTCTTCCATGGGCAAACATGTATTTTTAAAATATTTGTATATATATATATATATATATATATATATATATATATATATATATATATATATATATATATTTTTTTACTTGGCAAGTCAGTTAAGAACAAATTCTTATTTGCAATGACAGCCTACCAGGGAACAGTGGGTTAACTGCCTTGTTCAGGGGCAGAACAACAGATTTTTACCTTGTCAGCTCGGGGATTCGATCCAGCAACCATTTGGTTACTGGCCCAACACTAGGCTACCTGCCACCCCATGGAAATATAAATGAATGGTAAATAATGTATTGTGTCATTTTGGAGACTCTTTTATTGTAAATAAGAATACAATAATTTTCTGAACACTTTCACATTAATGTGGATGCTGCCATGATTACCGATAATCATGAATGAATCGTGAATAATGATGAGTGAGAAAGTTACAGATCCAAAAATATCATACCCCCAAGACATGCTAACCTCTCTCCATTACAATAACAGGGGAGGTTAGCATATCCCCAAGACATGCTAACCTCTCTCCATTACAATAACAGTGGAGGTTAGCATATCCCCAAGACATGCTAACCTCTCTCCATTACAATAACAGGGGAGGTTAGCATATCCCCAAGACATGGGGGTATTTTTGGGGGCTATGATATTTATGCCTCTCTATTTATGTATTTATTTATGCCTCAAACTGCAAATGTATCCAACAAGTTTGCAGAGTCACAAGCTTGACATAGTCATTCTGTGCTATAGGAATATGGGACCAAATACAAAAAAAATGGACTAAATTGAATACACCAGAAGTGAAGTTGTCTAAATACTTATGACACCTTCAAATCGGGGGGACTAGATAGTCTAACGTGCTTTCACTTCTACATGGTACAACAGATATGTATGAAAATACCCTCAAATAAAAACTGACAATCTGTACTGTCACCTTTTTATAAAACATTTAAAACCCAAAATGCTGGAGTATAAAGCCAAATTAAAAGTGTTAGCTTCACTGTCCAAGCAAGTAAATGAGTAAGAGAGGGGAGTTTACTGTATGTACAGAGAACTTCGGTTTAATGCCAATGACACGGTTCATCCACAAGATGGCAACCACTTTGGTCAGACAAAAAAATGGCTGTAATATCACTGTCCAACCACAGGACGGCAACGCAGTAAATATAGCAGAGACAATAAACGGTTGTGTAATGCCACTCTTCCACCGCTAGGTGGCAGCAGTTTGAGAATACGTCCCTGTGTTCACGTTATTCCTATTATTCTCCATAAGATGGCAGCATGACATTAAATCATGGCCAAATTCACACTTGCTTATAAGTCCAGATGATCCAGTTTCCCGCGCTGTGAGTCTGTGTGCTATCTGTTTCAGGGAGGAGTGAAGGTGCTCATCACTGGTCCATGGCAGGAGGCCAGCTCTAACTACAGCTGCCTGTTTGATCAGATATCTGTCCCTGCCTCTCTCATCCAGCCTGGGGTGCTGCGCTGCTACTGCCCAGGTAAGACTGGTCTCAGTGGCCTGGCCTTTGCACACCCTCTGGTCCTTCCACCAGGGTTAAACTGGAAACACTGTGTACTGTACCTACCAGGGATATCAGTCGTTATCTTTTAGACTTAGATCAGCATACATTACACGAAGGTCTTTACTCGTGTCTCTGTTCCTCAGTTGAGATTGTGTTCCTGGCCACTGAGAAGTTTCAAGAAGAAGAATATAATGTTCCTATGAGGTCTACAGGTGGTTAGAGTCCGGTGCGTTGGAGTTGTAGCAGTTATCAGTGAAGCGTCTGACTCGAACTCCCTCTGTCTGTCTCTGTCCACAGCTCATGACACTGGGCTGGTGACACTGCAGGTGACTGCCAGTAACCAGATCATCTCTAACTCAGTGGTGTTTGAGTACAAAGCCCGCGCTCTGCCCTCACTGCCCTCCTCACAACACGACTGGCTCTCACTGGACGGTAAGATATCTCGGTCTATCTTCCTCTCTCTTTTTGCCTCAATATGTCTTTCTGTGTCTCTTTGTCTCTCTCTGAATCCCTGTCTCTCTTTCTCTTTGCTTCCCCCTCTCTCTCTATCTCCCTGCTTCCCCCTCTCTTTCTCTCTATTTCCCTGCTTCCCCCTCTCTTTCTCTCTCTCTCTCTCTCTCTATTTCCCTGCTTCCCCATCTCTTTCTCTCTTTCTCTCTCTCTCTCTATTTCCCTGCTTCCCCCTCTCTTTCTCTCTATTTCCCTGCTTCCCCCTCTCTTTCTCTCTCTGCTTCCCCCTCTCTCTCTCTCTCTATTTCCCTGCTTCCCCCTCTCTTTCTCTCTCTGCTTCCCCCGACCCTCTCTCGCTCTCTCTCTATTTCCCTGCTTCCCCCTCTCTTTCTCTCTCTGCTTCCCCCCCCCTCTCTCTCTCTCTATTTCCCTGCTTCCCCCTCTCTTTCTCTCTCTGCTTCCCCCTCCCCCCCCCTCTCTCTCTCTCTCTCTCTATTTCCCTGCTTCCCCCTCTCTTTCTCTCTCTGCTCCCCCCCCCCTCTCTCTCTCTCTATTTCCCTGCTTCCCCCTCTCTTTCTCTCACATTCTCCTTCCCCGTCTCTTTCTCTCTCGTTCTCCTTCCCTGTCTCTCTTTCTCTCTCGTTCTCCTTCCCTGTCTCTTTCTCTCACTCTCTGCTTCCCACTCTCTCTTTCTCTCTCTCCCTGCTTCCCCCTCTTTCTCTCTTTCTCTCTCTCTCTTTTGCTCTCCCTCTCCCTATCCTTCTGCCCTGGGCACCAGTGAAGTGCTATCTGCTGGCTCATCCTAAATGACTCTCTGCTGTGCTGTCGTGTTGCCGCTCTGAGTGTCACAAATCACAACTACCTGTCCATTTACATTAGAGTCTGTTCTAGAGGCATGTGGCTGTGTGGTGGCGTGTCCATGGTCCATGATGGACAGTAATTACTTGAGGATTGAGTTGGATTTCAGTACATTGGAGAGCACCAGTCCTTTTCCTGTTGTCCTGTATCTGTGAGAGGATCCTGTAGTGTTAATAATGTGGTCTGATAGACATTTCAGAATCAATATCTGCAGTGAATCAACTTCATTATGGGCTTTCAGGACCATGGAGAACACTAGTCATCAGTCATCAGGTGTGATAGCAGCAGTGAGTCAACTCCATTGGGATCTTGGGATCAGGTTTTATTTCAGGACCATGGAGAACACTAGTCTTGTTCTGTGTCTTCAATGTTTTCTGGTGTCAGGATCAATAGTTGGGTCAAATGAGTACCTTTTGGGTAGTGTAAAGATTTTATTTTAACATTCTGCCATACAGAGCACATGTTCAACATAATACAAAACACATTTTCCCATCTCAAGAGGTTAATACCAAAATGACTACACTGAGAGACTATTAAGTGCCACATAAAGTCACAGGGTTGACCGTAACAGGGTTAACGATTCAACCAGCCATAGATCCACTGTCAGGGGAAATGGAAGCTTGTTTGCAACAGGGAGGGGCAATTGAATGCAAGCTTCATTACAATTACAAATGAATTGTAATTGCTTAAGAAATTCTAGCCTGTCTATCTATGGGGAACAGGGTTGACGTGTTGTGCTTGACACCCTCAGTTTTCCACCACAAAACACTAGAAAATGGCCCAAAAACAGTAGAACCAGCTCTTGCTTTTTACATTACCATTTGCCTTTTAGAGATTCAATGTTTCTTTTGAACATGAAAAAAGATGCACATATCGTTACACCATATTGAAAGCAGAGGTCAGTTCACGCGACAGGGTTGACATTAAAACGAGGGACAGACCTTTCACGTGATGTTGGGATTCAGTGGGTTACAATCTTCCTAGAAGTCACAGAGGGACATGTCTAAATACAGCATTTTCACACTTTAAGCAAGTCTTTATTCATACATAAAACATCCGATTGAATGAATTCTTCATGTGGTCTATATTGAAGGGCACTTGGTTTAATAAAACGGCCTTTCAAACCTTCAATATTGGTGCAAAATTCTGACTTAAAATATCAAAGTGAAACGGCCACTCCGTTCGTGGAACGACCCAATTGCAGTGGATCAACTGTAGTAGAAACTCAGTTCATCTTGGGTTTGATTTGGACCATGGCCCAGAACCATGAAGAGCACCAGTCCTTGTCCTGTGTCTTTCAGACAATGCTATTGTGTTCTGATAGACATGTCAGGATCAATATCTAATAGCTGAAGTGAATCAACTAAGTTGATCATGGATGTTAAGAGTCTTGGCATTACTGCAAATAGATCTCCTAGAACCACTATGACATACGTGAGTGCATGTTGCTCGGTACACATGGGAATTTAGATTGGCTGCACAATGAAGACTCGGGCTCAAGGGCTTCGCAGCAGGAAGTCTTGTGAATTAGTATATTTAGACTGCAATAGAGTGAGACACTGCAGGGATGTGTGTGTGTGTGTGTGTGCGTGTGCGTGTGCGTGTGTGTGTGTGTGTGTGTGTGTGTGTGTGTGTGTGTGTGTGGAGCTGAGCTGGGAGAGTGTTGCTACTGCAGTGTGTGTGCGACTGTGCATTGACAGGCTAAAGTAGGGCATGGTGAAGAGAGGGGAGGAGAGTACAGGAGTGGGCTGACGGGACCGCTGCATTGCAGACGCCCCTTGAGGGAGTGGGATTGAATAATCAAGAACCACCGGCTCCCAGGCAGACGTGGTGCGGCGGAACCAGTGTATCTCTCCACCATTCATTCATACAGTACACTCACCCTACTCTGTCTGCCTCACAGGTCCATTCATACAGTACACTCACCTTACTCTATCTGCCTCACAGGTCCATTCTACAGTCTGCCTCACAGGTCCATTCATACAGTACACTCACCCTACTCTATCTGCCTCACAGGTCCATTCATACAGTACACTCACCCTACTCTGTCTGCCTCACAGGTCCATTCATACAGTACACTCACCTTACTCTATCTGCCTCACAGGTCCATTCATACAGTACACTCACCACCCTAGGTCCTCTACACTCTGCCTCACAGGTCCATTCATACAGTACACTCACCCTACTCTATCTGCCTCACAGGTCCATTCATACAGTACACTCACCCTACTCTATCTGCCTCACAGGTCCATTCATACAGTACACTCACCCTACTCTATCTGCCTCACAGGTCCATTCATACAGTACACTCACCCTACTCTCTCTGCCTCACAGGTCCATTCATACAGTACACTCACCCTACTCTATCTGCCTCACAGGTCCATTCATACAGTACACTCACCCTACTCTATCTGCCTCACAGGTCCACCCCATACTCTCACCCTACTCTATCTGTCTCACAGGTCCATTCATACAGTACACTCACCCTACTCTATAGTCTCACAGGTCCATTCATACAGTACACTACACTCATCTGCCCCTCCATTCTCTACACTCTACTCTGTCTCACAGGTCCATTCATACAGTACACTCACCCTACTCTATCTGTCTCACAGGTCCATTCATACAGTACACTCACCCTACTCTCTCTGCCTCACAGGTCCATTCATACAGTACACTCACCCTACTCTATCTGCCTCACAGGTCCATTCATACAGTACACTCACCCTACTCTATCTGTCTCACAGGTCCATTCATACAGTACACTCACCCTACTCTCTCTGTCTCACAGGTCCATTCATACAGTACACTCACCCTACTCTCATAGTCTCACAGGTCCATTCATACAGTACACTCACCCTACTCTATCTGTCTCACAGGTCCATTCATACAGTACACTCACCATTCATACAGTACACTCACTCTCTCTGCCTCACAGGTCCATTCATACAGTACACTCACCCTCTCTATCTGCCTCACAGGTCCATTCATACAGTACACAGGTCCATTCATACCCTACTCTCTATCTGTCTCACAGGTCCATTCATACAGTACACTCACCCTACTCTATCTGTCTCACAGGTCCATTCATACAGTACACTCACCCTACTCTATCTGTCTCACAGGTCCATTCTATCTGTCTCACAGGTCCATTCATACAGTACACTCACCCTACTCTATCTGCCTCACAGGTCCATTCATACAGTACACAGGTCCACTCACCCTACTCTATCTGTCTCACAGGTCCCATACAGTCATACTCTATCTGTCTCACATGTCCATTCATACAGTACACTCACCCTACTCTATCTGCCTCACAGGTCCATTCATACAGTACACTCACCCTACTCTATCTGTCTCACAGGTCCATTCATACAGTACACTCACCCTACTCTCTCTGTCTCACAGGTCCATTCATACAGTACACTCACCCTACTCTCTCTGTCTCACAGGTCCATTCATACAGTACACTCACCCTACTCTATCTGTCTCACATGTCCATTCATACAGTACACTCACCCTACTCTATCTGCCTCACAGGTCCATTCATACAGTACACTCACCCTACTCTATCTGTCTCACAGGTCCATTCATAGAACCAGTCTCACTACTCTAGACTCCACAGTAAGCTAAGGAGCTGAGGGAAAACAGAGTCTGATCTATTACCTTGCTACTTCTATTAACCCTTTCCCCACTCCCGCTCTCTGCCTTGATATTATCTTGCTATTGGCATTGGCTTGTGGTTGTGGTTGTGGTTGTGGTTGCATTTTGCCGGTTATTTTGGATCCTCTCTTTTTCCATGTATGGTAATCATTTATTTGATGTATTTTTCCACTCTGTTCATGTCCAAAGATTTCATGCTGCGTTTTCAGATATATGACTCTGTTGCCTCATGCCTGTCCTGATGATACCTATAAATACTACATGGTGTTTGTTACGTTCATCCTGCTTGATGATACCTATAAATACTACATGGTGTTTGTTAAGTTCATCCTGCTTGATGATACCTATAAATACTACATGGTGTTTGTTAAGTTCATCCTGCTTGATGATACCTATAAATACTACATGGTGTTTGTTAAGTTCATCCTGCTTGATGATACCTATAAATACTACATGGTGTTTGTTAAGTTCATCCTGCTTGATGATACCTATAAATACTACATGGTGTTTGTTAAGTTCATCCTGCTTGATGATACCTATAAATACTACATGGTGTTTGTTAAGTTATAAATATGATACCTATAAATACTACATGGTGTTTGTTAAGTTCATCCTGCTTGATGATACCTATAAATACTACATGGTGTTTGTTAAGTTCATCCTGCTTGATGATACCTATAAATACTACATGGTGTTTGTTAAGTTCATCCTGCTTGATGATACCTATAAATACTACATGGTGTTTGTTAAGTTCATCCTGCTTGATGATACCTATAAATACTACATGGTGTTTGTTAAGTTCATCCTGCTTGATGATACCTATAAATACTACATGGTGTTTGTTAAGTTCATCCTGCTTGAATCGACTGAGCCCTGAAGCAGCTGATATAGTCCCAGATAGCACCCTATTCCCTATATAGTGCACTACTTTTGACCAGAGTCCTATGTGTGGAATAGGGTAGCATGTGGGGCACCCTAAGCCTGGGTGGTTGAACAGGCCATCCCCTTGGTCACTTGTCTCAGGTGAATTGATTCAGATTGGATCCAGGTGATTGGTGAGAGAAACTGATTCAGACTGGTGTCAGTTGATCCATTCATGTTTAAAAACTCAACATAGCAATTGTTTGTGTGCTGGAGATGTCCTTTCTATTTAAGTATGGTATTTTTTTCCATAAACCTGGCAGGACTGAAGGTATGCGAGTTCCCCCTTTTCTTTCAATCAAATTTTATTTGTCACATACACATGGTTAGCAGATGTTAATGCGAGTGTAGCGAAATGCTACAAATGCTTGTTTTACATACTACATTGTTGCAATGCTCTATTTAAGAAACACTCAACTCAATGTAGTAAATCAAAGTAGATAGATTGTGGTTTTCTTAATGCTGTTTACGCGGGACTGCAGTGGCTGGTATGATTAACATACTAACTGTCAGTAACCGTAGTGACAAGAGAAAAAAGAACAAGGTGATACAATAGTATCATCCAGGATCATCCCCCCTGCCCTCTGCCCTCAGAACAGACTCAATTTGTCGGGGCTTGGACTCTACAAGGCGTCCAAAGCATTTCACAGGGATGCTGTCCCATGTTGACTCCAATGCTTCCCACAGTTGTGTCAAATTAGCTGGATGTCCTTTGGGTGGTGCCACATTCTTGATACACACAGGAAACTGTTGAGCGTGAAAAACCCAGCAGCGTTGCAGTTCTTGACACAAACCGGTGCACCTGGCATCTACTACCATACCCCATTTAAAAGCACTTAAATATACACAATCCATGTCTCAATTGTCTCAAGGCTTAAAAATCCTTCTATAACCTGTCTCCTCCCCCTAATCTACACGGATTGAAGTGGATTATAAGGGATCATAGCGTTCACCTGGATTCACCTGGTCAGTCTATGTCATGGAAAGAGCTGGTGTTCATAATGTTTGTCCACTCAGTGAATATGTAGCCATTTTACAGCTGCACAATTAATTCTATTAAAGAATATAGTACGATATAGATGTTCATATGTCCACCTAATGCATTGTATACCGCTGCCTTTACATGCTTCATTTAATGACATTTTGCACGCGCTACAGCACAGATAAACGTAACCTAGAAAAGACACCATTCCAGAGCTACTATATATGTAATGCGACACTTAATCATTTGTGTGCCTGTATTGATCCATAATTCTCATTAACCTACATCATTTAATTCCCATTCTTTAATAATAATAACAAGAGTTTACATTTGCAGTAGGGTATACGCTAAAGCTATTGGGCTCTCTTTCCCTTATCCGTTCATTCTGAAACTGTGCTATGATGTGCGAATGGTACGTACACAGCTTCCTGCCTTCCTTGATTTGTCATAATGCAGAGTGGGGGAGGGGCGCTTTTCCTTTCCTCTGCAGCACTGCAGGTACGGAGCCATGGGCAGGACAGAAAACACTGAGATCTGGGCTGCAGGACAGGCTATTACCCACTAATCATTCTCTGTCCATGGTTCTGGACGGTCCCGGTGAGCACACTCGCTAATCGGGTACTGGTTCGTTAGGAAGACAGTGCGCGCCAAATTAAGCCACACAGAGCTGCTAACCTCGCCGGTTGGTTCTCCATCTAATTTGAAAGTAAAGAGCTGTAGTAAAACTATCTACCTACCCGCATAACAAACCAAAGGGCTGACGGTAGTCTACACTATGCATGGTCACCGTGTGCATGTTAGGTAGGCTAAATACGGTAAATTAGCGCAGACAGAGCAACAAGCGGTTTGCTCCAAATGAATCATTTTGATATAGACTGGAGCTGACATTTACCACGGGAGATAACGGATCCTTTGAATGCTACTCACTT
The DNA here is from genome assembly GCF_023373465.1 of Oncorhynchus keta. Taxonomy (NCBI): domain Eukaryota; kingdom Metazoa; phylum Chordata; class Actinopteri; order Salmoniformes; family Salmonidae; genus Oncorhynchus; species Oncorhynchus keta. Next base: position 35,604,844 of record NC_068447.1, read on the forward strand.
TCAGGGACAATGAATCGAAGTAGGCCTAGCTGCAGGATACATATCAGGATGCGTCGAATATTTTCCCATAGGATCAAATCTAACGAGAGAAAAACCGAATTGTACAAAACACTTACCCACCTCAGTTCTGTGTCGGTCGGCAGTTGAAAATTAAAAAGTAAAAGTAACATTATAAATAGTAATGAGAGAGACAAGTTGGCGCGAGCTTTTAAAAGCTCGACGGCTTGAAGGGAAAACTAGGGCGTCTGTTTACCTGCGGCACGTGCGCACGACGTCTACTCGCAGCCATACGTTTTATTTTACTGCAGGCTAGTGAGGGACCGAGTAGAGAGAAGCACAGGAGGGGAAGGAGGGGGTCGGAGAGAGAAAGAAGTGAAGGGGAGGGGGCTATGATGGGAAGAGTAGTGAGCGGTCTTTATCTCTCTCTATCTTCCCTCACGTCGCTCTTCCACTTTGTTCTATTGTTGATGAGTGCTCTATTGAGCTTCTACACGGAAAGGATATTTTTACTCATAGCGTCATCCATTACCTACAAACTGTGGGAATTGGGAAACTGTGCACATCATTGAAATGCAGCATGCTTGGACTTCTGTCAGGATGCCAGTGAATGACATCTGCTTTTCCTAAAGAGAAGGGAAACAGTTGTGCTTTTCAGGGGGATTCTACCAATGGAAAATGAAGTAGAAGGTTAGATGTGTTTAGTTGCATATTTACGGTGGACGGTGTTGTGGTGTATCTGTGTGTTATCTACCGGCGACTAACAGGAGAAGTTCAGTTACACAGGCGTTAGCGGTATTACTCCAAGGCTGACTGTACATGAACTCTGTACTGTTTCAAGACGAGTTATACCCTGTCAGGTTAAGCAGCCAGTCTGGTCGTTTACTATTGTTGGTCATGTTTAGTTGTGTGCTTTCTCAAAATGTTTAGTTTCACTGTCTGTGACTGGCTCCTTCATTTCACACTGTAGCAGTAGAGTAGTTCGTGTGGAACTACCACTGTACTCTTTCAATCTGTCACATTATATCCCATTTCTGTTTTATTTGCATAGTCAATTAAACTGAAGCTTATCATTGGTTCCAGCACTATCCTGAACATGCATAGGCTTTAAATGGTAGCATGGTTTCACAGCTTAATATCACAACATAAGTATTACTCAAAAAGCCAGGTAGGTTACCAAAAGCCTGAAACTGTCGGCGGTGACAGGCGGTGATGCTTTCACGTGCAGGTGAAGGAAGTTGTTAGGATACAACTACTAGAGATGTCTTTTTGATGACTGGACACTTCAAATACTTTGTCTCATGGCTTCAGCGATATTCTGCAGAAGGGTTTTGTTACTAAATAGCTTTTCACGGGTTTCTAATAGCGCATTTCCCCCCTCTTGTTGATCATGTGATTTAAAAGTATCGAGGAGTCAGGCTAGGTGGCTGTCGCATCCTGTTGTTCGGTCATGCCATCTTTTTAGCTTCAGTCGCTAAATCATATGCATCTTACAACATGCCACAGTTGTGAAACTGGTTTTGTCTCGTTGTATGGTCTGTATTATGAGCACGCGAGAACTAAATAAGTCAGTTACTATTCATTCGTTTTCTAGCATAAAGTAAACACGCAAAAGGTAGCCTGCTGTAGCCCTCCTGGTCAACTTGCTTTTGAATTTAAGAAACACGACGCAGTGGATAGCAAAATGAGCGCTCGCGTAGCTTATTCTGTAAAGTCTGGAAGAACGTTTTCAGCACCACGGGTCATTGGACCCACTTAGTATCATGTTATTTTAGCTCTTCCCGTCATGTTTAATAACTGTAACAAGTCTGTTGATTTGAATGTAAACTCCGAATGTAGCCTATTACTCCCCCCCTCTGCAAAAAATATAAGTTAAGTTCTTTACCCTCTAAAAAGCCCTGTCGAGTTGGTGTCACATGACTGCATGTATTGACGATGTGAAAAGTAGAACATAACTTCAGAGTGGCATGTTGCAGTCAGTTTATCCTGTAGGACATTGGCAGATGTCAATTCTTGTTAAACTAATGATAGCTACACAGAAACCAGAGAAGCTATTATAATGTGCCTACCGTAGTTTGTTTCAAATGCAATTGTAATAATGCACTGCTGCAGGAGTTTGTCTTTTCAGAAATGGTTGATAGAATGAGAGCAGCTCCAGTGAAGTGGAAATGCTTACCTGGGAATGGCCAGCCTCTGGGCATGGCTTTACAGAAATGGAACCTGTGGAGGGAGGAATTGGCTTTTTGGAGAACATGACTCATTTGTTTCTGCTCTTTATGCATTACGTTTAAGGAAATGTGTGTCTTCTCTCTATGCATCCCCTTAAGGCAATTTGTGTCTTCTCTCTATGCATCCCCTTAAGGCAATTTGTGTCTTCTCTCTATGCATCCCCTTACGACAATTTGTGTCTTCTCTCTATGCATCCCCTTAAGTCAATTTGTGTCTTCTCTCTTTGCATCCCCTTAAGGCAATTTGTGTCTTCTCTCTATGCATCCCCTTAAGGCAATTTGTGTCTTCTCTCTATGCATCCCCTTAAGGCAATTTGTGTCTTCTCTCTATGCATCCCCTTAAGTCAATTTGTGTCTTCTCTCTTTGCATCCCCTTAAGGCAATTTGTGTCTTCTCTCTATGCATCCCCTTAAGGCAATTTGTGTCTTCTCTCTATGCATCCCCTTAAGGCAATTTGTGTCTTCTCTCTATGCATCCCCTTAAGTCAATTTGTGTCTTCTCTCTTTGCATCCCCTTAAGGCAATTTGTGTCTTCTCTCTATGCATCCCCTTAAGGCAATTTGTGTCTTCTCTCTATGCATCCCCTTAAGGCAATTTGTGTCTTCTCTCGTTGCATCCCCTTAAGGCAATTTGTGTCTTCTCTCTATGCATCCCCTTAAGGCAATTTGTGTCTTCTCTCGTTGCATCCCCTTAAGGCAATTTGTGTCTTCTCTCGTTGCATCCCCTTAAGGCAATTTGTGTCTTCTCTCTATGCATCCCCTTAAGGCAATTTGTGTCTTCTCTCGTTGCATCCCCTTAAGGCAATTTGTGTCTTCTCTCTATGCATCCCCTTAAGGCAATTTGTGTCTTCTCTCGTTGCATCCCCTTAAGGCAATTTGTGTCTTCTCTCTTTGCATCCCCTTAAGGCAATTTGTGATAACCCAATTCAAGTTCCACACATAAAACTGTTTTAGTAAATGTGTCTGTGTGCCTCTTCAATAGCTCTACCATAAGTTATAGTTGTTGGTAAATAGTAATAGCTAACCCCTTGCTGTTACCGTTTACTCAGGCTGAGCACAGTGTACTGTCAATAGTTGTGTGTTTCTAACACATAGCAGTGGGGGACTATTACCTGCCAAGATGCTGTCATATCATACCACAAGTCAGAACTATTACTGACACAGACAGGTGACTTTACATTGCTGTGAAACATGCAGTGATTTAAATCAAATCAATGTGTAGTGGTTGCGCACGCCGTTTTGCAGATATTATCACAGGTGCAGAGAAATGCTTATGTTTCTGGCTCCAACAGTACAGTAATATCTAGCGATACAATCCAAACATTTTAAGAAAGATTAAGAAATTGCTTCTGTTTAGCTGACTAACAAGTGTGAGCTGTGCCTTCAGACAGCTGCATAAGGGTATTGTGTTGTCATTTATCATAGTGTCATTCCATGTGTCTTCTTTAGGATAGCATTGTCCTGGTGTTATGAATAGGACACTGTAGGGCTCGTTACAGAGGGTCAAAGACTATAACCACAAGACATGCTAACCTCTCACCATTAACTATAACAGGGGAGGTTAGCATGTCTTGGGGGTATGATCTTTGACCCTCAGTGTAACTTTCGCACTCATCATTATTCACAATTCATTCAGGATTATCTGTAATCATGGGTAGTATCCACATGAATGTAGAAGTGTTTAGAAACATATTCTATTCTTATTTAAAATAAAAGTGAATTCAAAATTACATAATACATTATTTACCATGAATTTCTATTGGGCACAAAATAATCTGAAACACAACCAAAACGAACTGCAAATGCATCCAACAATTTTGTAGAGCCACAAGCTTGATGTGCGTGCTAGGAATATGGAACCAAATACCAAACTTTTGACTACTTTATTTCTGAGAATCTTTAGGGGTGTCAATAATTTTGACCCCTACTTTTTTTAAAATGTTTATTTCTTGTTAAACAAAATCTCTTTCTCCGAGCTATATTATTAGCCTAAAATGTAATGTAATGTAATTTCCCCAATTTGTTTGAGCATACAATATAGCTCAGTATTTGAACTATAGATTGTATACAGTCATTATTGCTCATCGTTATCAAGGGTGTCAATACTTTCGGACATCGCCGTACGTGTACAGGTCTAGTGTGATACCTTCTGTGCTACACTCTACAGTGCACGTTTGATATCATCATAGGTTTTGTGTAGTAATTAGCACAGCAGACGTTTGTCATTCCCTGTAATAACAGATACCAAGCCGTAATTCCCCTTTGTCGTCTCTTCTCGTGGCAGTTCACTGGCTTGTGAGAGCAGAGCAGTCTGAAATATAGAGTGCCTCGTCAGTCTTAACGTTGAATTGAAATGGAGCTGCTTCACCTCTGGAGCTGGACTGATGCCGTGAGGTCAGGCGCATACTACCTGGTTAGCTTATTTACAACCTTGCCAAGCGGGACTGTCATATTAGGAGTCGCTAAACAGGCTTATGTGTGAAGTATAAAGAATCCATCGGCTTTTTGTTGCAGCTGTGTGCCCCTCTATTGTTATGTATGAAGAATCCTGTAGAGTGTAGAAGATCCCTGTTGCATGAATGATCCGATTCTATCTGAATTATACAACGATAGAGGAAAAGCCTCAGCTAAACTTGTTGCTTTACGTTAGTCAATACTAATGTGTTGCGAGAGAAGGTGAGAAGCCTACTTCCTGGTTTTCTGCTGATATATACTGTACTTGTTAACCATTACTGTGCAATCGATGCAACATGGATTTTCTCCTGCAGAATTCACGTGCAATGAAGGTCCCGGGGGGTTACGAACCAGGTTAGAGATGGATAAACTTTATTTGTCCACTCGAGATGGGAATGTGTCTTCTGTTTTTATCTGCTTCTGCTTTGATTCACCCCCGACACACACGCGCGCACACGCACACACACACGCACTCACTCACGTGCGCACACACACACACACACACACATTAGGTTGGAGAGGCTGGTGCAATGCCCAATGAGCAGATGAGTTCCTTGCTCAAGGGAACCCTTCTGGTTGCAGGCTCAACCCCTCCAGATTTTTACCCCCATCAGCAGTGGAATCCGAACCGGTAACCCTCCGGTTGCTGGCACGCATCTCTAACCTCAGGGCAACCGCCACCCATAATAATATAGAGCATAACATAAAGCAACATTACAATTACAATAATAAAATGAATAATAATAATAAATAAATAATAAAAGCTGCATCAATAGACTGCACTTTTCCTCTCATTGACCCCTATAATCACGCAGGTAGATGTTTATTGGGATGAGTCTTGTCCTTGAGGCAGAATTGAGCTATTTCTGCTAGATGGGTCAGCTCCAGAGTAAAAATTGACTATATTGTAAAGATTAACGGAAAAAATGTATTTTTGGTCTTCATTTAAGGTTAGGCATTAGGGTTAGCAGTGTGGTTAAGGTTCGGTTTAAAATCTTAATTTATGACTTTGTGGCTGTGCCAACTAGTGACCACTCTGGAGAGCTGCCTCCAGAACAATATTCATGACAAAAAATCGTTAACGTGCGATAATCACTACAGGACATTAGATTCCATCTATGTAGTGTTCATAATAGGAAAGGTCTGGTGTTCTTCTGATTTTGACCCATGACGACCCTTGTTGTTGTTTCTTTGTTGGGTCAAGCTGACACATTTGTGGGGTCAATGTTTTCAGATAAATGCACTCTCCTCAAACAAATTAAGAAAATGAACTTGTTTCTGTGGTCTTAACTTTTGGTCTTTTCAAACCTCTCATCAATATCCTACACTCTGTCCAGGAGAAAGAATACTGCACATAAACCCATTACAAGCTGAAGGGCGAGGAAGCCCTATTAAAGAAACCCTCCACAATGGACAGAACTAACAAAGCTGGTCATTATGCTAAAGAAAGAAGGCAACTTAGCTTTTGATTATCAGTGTACCCATGGGTCCCAGCTGTGTGAGCCTGTGCCAGATGGCCTAGCAACCTCTTCCTTTAGACAGACACAAATACCAGCTTCTGTCAATCAGGAGAATATGCTGCACAGTCACAGACTCTGAGGGTGGTAGGACCACAGTCTTTCTAACTACTGAACATGCGGGGGTTTGCTATAGCCACAGCTTGTCTATTAGACTACATGTGGTGGTTTGCTACCATATTCACACAGAGGTTGGACCCAGTCTTTCTAGATCAGTACATTTAGGGGTTTGCTACAGTAGTCACATAAAGATAATGATGGGGTCCAGCTGTAGAACAGTGGTTGAGTGGCATTAACGGACCCACAGGTTGGTGTGTGAGGAGGAAGGTGTCAGCTGACACTTCTGCTCTAAATCCAGATCATTGTGACTCAGTATTGTTAGCCTGGCATCCAGACCATTGAGACTCAGTATTGTTCGCCTGGCATCCAGATCATTGTGACTCAGTATTGTTAGCCTGGCATCCAGACCATTGTGACTCAGTATTGTTAGCCTGGCATCCAGACCATTGAGACTCAGTATTGTTAGCCTGGCATCCAGACCATTGTGACTCAGTATTGTTAGCCTGGCATCCAGACCATTGTGACTCAGTATTATTAGCCTTGCATCCAGACCATTGAGACTCAGTATTGTTAGCCTGGCATCCAGACCATTGTGACTCAGTATTTGTACTAAAAGTGTAGAATATTCATCATTGATGCCTAACTAGTCTCCTGTGGCCTCCCATGTACCTTCCACTCCATGCTACTACATTATACATTGAGAGCTAATTTACTGCAAATAAGTGCTTGTACCTAGTTTTCACGGTCTATCACATAGTTAGTGTGTTCGCGCGATTGTATGTGTGTGTATATCTGTCTTGCACCTTCTCAACCTGGGCAGTGTGTATCTGCAGTGAAATAGATAGTGGCCTGTCCTCATGCCCCTCAGCTAGGACAGTGAGCTGTCCTCTACTGTGCTGCTCCAAACCTGTGGCTCAAGTTCTCATACACATTACTAGAAGCTTTAGACTATACCTGAAGTGATTATGCTAGTGCTTTTGTTCCCTTCTCACTTAACCATTTAAGGGGTTATGTAGTGTATTTCAAACTGTCCACCGTAGCTTTATAGGATGAAGCAGCATGTAGAATGAGAATATGTTGGCCTGTCCTTCATTTGATTTGAAACAAAACCGTTGTTCACTCAAACACACAAACCCAGTTTGAGCAGCTCCTGTTTGTCAGCTAATACATGTCTGCATGTGTTTTCTGGGGGTAAGTGATTAGTCAGCTACTGTTCATATGATGTGCCAGGCTCCCTGTCAGTCAGAGCTGTGTCGCTGCAGCCTTAGTGACCCGTGTAGACGTCTTCTATTACACACTGTCAAGAGAGGGAGGAACAAGGCACAAGGGAGGCTGTTGGTGATGTTAGAGTGTTGTTGTAGTTCTGTTTGGCTGGATGCATGCTCCCTCCCTCCATCCATCCCTCCCGCTCTGTGCTCCCTCCCTCCATCCATCCCTCCCGCTCTGTGCTCCCTCCCTCCATCCATCCCTCCCACTCTGTGCTCCCTCCCTCCATCCATCCCTCCCGCTCTGTGCTCCCTCCCTCCATCCATCCCTCCCGCTCTGTGCTCCCTCCCTCCATCCATCCCTCCCGCTCTGTGCTCCCTCCCTCCATCCATCCCTCCCGCTCTGTGCTCCCTCCCTCCATCCATCCCTCCTGCTCTGTGCTCCCTCCCTCCATCCATCCCTCCTGCTCTGTGCTCCCTCCCTCTATCCATCCCTCCCGCTCTGTGCTCCCTCCATCCATCCATCCCTCCCGCTCTGTGCTCCCTCCATCCATCCCTCCCGCTCTGTGCTCCCTCCCTCCATCCATCCCTCCCGCTCTGTGCTCCCTCCCTCCTCCCTCTGCAGTATACGTGCATCGCATTCAGAGCAGCAGCCAGCAGGTGGAGATGACATCATCTGCACTGCAGCACACTGCAGCACTGGGTCTGAACAAAGACATGTCAGCCAGGCTTGCTGCTGCCGCTATAAGTCCTCTCCTCCTGCCCTCGCCACCGTCTCTCTCCCCCCCTCTCCCATCCTTCCTCTCTCAGAGAGCATAACCCTGGTGGCTAGAAATGCTGCAGGGCTGTGACCTACTTAACCCCTCTGACCCTTACCTCCCCCCTCCTACCACTAGGGTATGGTCTGGGTATGGTACCTCTGCAGCCCTCATCAGCACTTTGCCCTTAGCCACCTATGGAGAGGTGAAGAAAGCTATCACTATGGTGGAGGTGGAGCTGGGGAGAGACATAAGGATGGTGTGTATGTGGGATGAACATCCATTGGATTTTCTAGATCGACTACCCATCATCGGTGATAGAAGTCATTTACTGGCCATTGGCTGTATGTTTTTTCCTTTAACAGTAACAATTACTTGACTTATAGTGAACACAAGCATGACATTCACTCCCTGAAGGGCGGAGAGCTTCTGCCTGAGACTGACTGCCAGGAAACGCTGTAGTGTAAATGGCACAAGGACCCTGCTGTGGCAGCTCCCCACTTAGGGAGTCATTACATTGTTACTGCAGGGTCCCCTCAGGGAGATAATGTACGACCGTTATCATAACGTAGTGATGGAGAATAGATGTACATGTATGTGTGTTTGTATTTTTTCCATTGTGGGATTTTCTGACCCGTTTTGTACTCGTGCTCTGAGTCTTCCTCTTCCCATTTATCAATAATGGAGGAACCATACACACACAGGCATATTCCTGTCGCTTAGTTACCGCTCGGTAGCAGGTTGCCACAGAAACAGCCTCACTGTGCCTAAATGAGAAATGCTAATGCAGTATTCCTACTGCCTTCCCTACCTGCCTTCCCTACCTGCCTTCACTACTTGCCTTCCCTACTGTCTTCCCTACCTGCCTTCCCTACTGCCTTCCCTACTGCCTTCCCTACCTGCATTCCCTACCTGCCTTCCCTACTGCCTTCCCTACTGCCTTCCCTACCTGCCTTCCCTACCTGCCTTCCCTACTGCCTTCCCTACTGCCTTCCCTACCTGCATTCCCTACCTGCCTTCCCTACCTGCCTTCCCTACTGCCTTCCCTACTGCCTTCCCTACTGCCTTCCCTACCTGCCTTCCCTACCTGCCTTCCCTACTGCCTTCCCTACTGCCTTCCCTACCTGCATTCCCTACCTGCCTTCCCTACTGCCTTCCCTACTGCCTTCCCTACCTGCCTTCCCTACCTGCCTTCCCTACTGCCTTCCCGACTGCCTTCCCTACTGCCTTCCCTACCTGCATTCCCTACCTGCCTTCCCTACTGCCTTCCCTACTGCCTTCCCTACCTGCCTTCCCTACTGCCTTCCCTACTGCCTTCCCTACCTGCATTCCCTACCTGCCTTCCCTACTGCCTTCCCTACCTGCATTCCCTACCTGCCTTCCCTACCTACCTTCCCTACTGCCTTCCCTACTGCCTTTCCCTACTGCCCTCCCTGCCTGCCCTTCCCTACTGCCTTCCCTGCCTGCCTTCCCTACCTGCCTTCGCCTTCCCTACTGAATTCCCTACTGCCTTCCCTACTTCCTTTCCTGTTGCCTGCCTTCCCTACTGCCTTCCCTACCTGCCTTCCCTGCTGCCTTCCCTGCCTGCCTTCCCTTCTGCAATGGACCTACTGCCTTCCCTACTCCTGTGCACATCCCATCCCACGGTCTGTGTGTGTGCGAGTGTGCATGCGAGTGTGTGCGTATGTGTGTGTGTGTGTGTGGATGTGTGTGCATGTGTGTGTCTGTCTGTGTGTGTGGATGTGTGCGTCCGTGTGTACGTGTGTTTGAACATAAGAGCTCTCTTCTCTATGTTGGTGTAAGTGACTAAAGCACACTAACTGCAGGTCAACTGATGGAGAGCAGTCCTACTCCAACCATTACCCACTACCCATTACCCACTACCCATTACCCACTACCCATTACCCATTACCCACTACCCATTACCCACTACCCACTCGTTGTTCATCATCATTTGATTTGACTTGTGTGGCTTCAAGCATAAAATACACTGTATGCATGCAATGTTCTGTATGCTTGTAATTCATTGTTATGGCATTCAGCACTTTTAAATGACTCAGCATTTATTATGTTTTGAATCGTAATTCCAGAGGCATTTCTTTCAGTCCAGGTTGTAGATCTGTTGGTTAACGCTGCTCATGGTTGGAAAACTATTTGCCAGCAGCATTTAGTAACTGTACAGCCTAATAGCCTCCATCTGTCTATCTATGGAAAGGACTATGGACGAGTGCTTGTTGAGTGATTTTATACAGTGGCTCTCAGCCCCTCCTACCATATAAGCCAAAGGTAGTGTTATGCGGCCAAGAGAGGCAGAACACAGCAGGAATGATAAACTCAGTCATAATGGGCTAGAGTTAGTTCATCAGTAGGAGAGAGAGTCCATCTGCAGACTCTCCTCAGAGGGTGTCTAAGACCGCGTGTGTGTGTGTGTGCGTGCGTGTATGCGTGCGTGTGTGTGTGTGTGCGTGTGTGTGTGTGTATGCGTGCACGAGCGAGCGGACACTTTCACCAAGCCTCCATCCACTCCCTGGTCAATCATCCAGTCCAGATTACTAGAGGAAAAAAGCATTTTTATGAATGACTGAATTAGTGTGCATGCAGCAATTAGCACAAGATTGATGGGCCTTAAAGGTTATTTAAGTAAATGCAACAGTGGTGCTGAAGTTAATGACTGGTGTGTTTCGACGTGTTCATGTGTCTTGGTTGCAGATACCTTCCGATTGATACAGATGCCTTCATAGGCACCATATGGCACCATAGTACTGGGTGTCACTGATGACCATACTGTAGGTCTATGGATGCTGACGTGTGTTATGTGTCTATGTTGCAGATAACCAGTTCAGAATGTCCATCCTGGAGCGCCTGGAGCAGATGGAGAGACGGATGGCAGAGATGGCCTCCCATCACCAGCAGGGCAGCGGAGGAGGTGCAGGAGGAGGAGGGGGAGCAGGAGCAGGTGGAGGAGGAGGAGGTGGTGGTCACAACAGCCAGACACAGGTAAAGTAGATCATACTGTAGGAAATGCACTATTTCATTGATGGAGCAATGGCTTTGTGATGTATTCAAAAAAAAGTACTGTCTGTTTCTGTTTGAGAAGTCAGGTGTTGTAAAGTGTTGGTGTTGTAGTTGAAAGTAACACCTGTTGTGTTTGTGTGTGTTGTCAGTGTGTGTCAGGGCAGGGTCAGGCGGGCAGCAGCTTTGAGAGCCGTGTGGTGGTGGTGTGTGAGAAGATGATGAACCGGGCCTGCTGGGCCAAGTCCAAACACCTAATCCACTCCAAGACCTTCAGGGGCATGACCCTGCTCCACCTGGCCGCTGGGCAGGGCTACGCCACCCTCATCCAGACACTCATCAAGTGGCGGTGAGTGAGAACCTCAGACACCTCTGATTGTCTGTTTATCAAAGTAATATACAGAGAGACCTTGGGACATATACATATATATTATGGAACTGGTTTAGGACCAGGAAATACTGTATTCAAAAATTGTAAATAGATGAAAACTTTATGTGGATAATGTTGTGTTTTAGCCAGAGGTAGTCTGGGAGTACAGTGTTCTGTTCTCTCCTCCAACAGCACCAAGCATGCAGACAGCATTGACCTGGAGTTGGAGGTCGATCCCCTCAATGTGGACCACTTCTCCTGCACCCCTCTGGTAAGATATAGAGAGCTGTATCTCATGAAACCACTGCAGGAGTCTTCCATAAAGCCTTTCAAACTCTGCAGACTTTCATAAATCATTCAATTGTAAGATTAACTTTTCCAAGAATGTTAAGTTACCACAGGCATGCTGGCACCTTTCATGTGACCTGTGCCACTGCTGTCTTTTCTCCAGATGTGGGCGTGTGCCCTAGGTCACCTGGAAGCGGCAGTGGTCCTGTATAAATGGGACCGACGGGCCCTGGCCATCCCTGACTCCTTGGGACGCCTGCCCTTGTCCATCGCCCGCTCCCGCGGCCACACCAAGCTGGCCGAGTGTCTGGAGCAGCTGCAGAGAGAGGAACAGCAGCCCCCTGCACCTCTGCCCCCCACCACACGCATGTCCTTCTCCCCCACCCCCCACGACGCTCCCACCTCAGACAGCTGGATGGTCACATGGGCCAGCGACGGCGTGATGGCGCCCGGCGGGAAGAAAGGAGGCTCCACCACGGCCACCTCGAGCAACCTCAACCCAGGTCAGAGCAGACTGGGGGACAGGAGAGGCAGTAACTGAGGCCCCACACTGGTATCAGTGGTGTAAAGGGACAATAGATAAGAGCTTTAGACAAAAACATTTTGCATATATTGTTTGTTTAAATGTCTTGAAAATAGTATCTTGTATCCCTTCTGCAGACTTGAGAAGGCCGCGATCCGAGCCCTCCAACTACTACAGCAGTGAGTGCCAGCGAGACCTGCCCCTGGCCAAGAAACACAAGCCAAACCCAGAGATGTTCCAGGCCCGGCCCGACAAGGCCATGTCTGTCCCACTGAGCCTGGAGCAGCAGCAGCTACACAAGCTGTCCTTCAGCCCCAAGAGCCTGTCCCATGAGGGCCTCAGCCCAGACAAGAGCCTCTCCGGTGGGGCAAGTGCTGGAGAATCCGGAGGAACCAAGTGGCGCTCCAGGGAGGGTTTCTCCAGTGGGGGCTCAGGCAGGAAGGGCTCGGGGGGCTCTGGGGGCAGCAGCCTGGGAAAGGAGAAGCTGGCTATCAGGCTGAGACAGAGGGAACAGCTGGGGAACATGCTGGTGATAGCTGAGAGAGAGATGGTGAGCACTGAGCTGCTGTCCTACAGAGAAGATCTGGAGAACCAGGACTGTATGACACAGATGAATGACCTGCAGGTCAGTTAACTCACCCTACTCTCTACTGTCTCTTTACTCTAGTTACTCTTTATCATATCTTTACTGGAGGTAGTTGCTTTTTACCATATATTCACTCAAGACAGTTTTTCTAATGTTTACCACTCACTCCACTGCCAACCCTGTCTATTGGCCTGCTCATTGCACGTACATTCACACTTGTTTACCAGACAACACTATCCATAGCACGTCATAGTATCGACCTCACGTCTATAGATCTGCACTACCAGTGAATATACATGACAAGAAGATGTGATTGACCGCTGGCAGCTCTGTTGGGCCACTGGATCCCCTGACGTGTGAAGTCAACACACACACCCACATACACAGGCCTCCCCGGTAGTGTGTGGACCTCCATCACCACATAATAAACTCCATCCATTGATCGGCTCTCACAGCCAAGAGAGCCCTCTGTCATCCATCACAGTCACACTGAGGCTGAGGCTGGGAGATGAGGGGCAGAGCGAGGGATGCACAACAATAACAACCATCGTCTTCATAGTCATTGTCACCATCACGATCGTTGTCATGTTTAATGTTCATTGTTTCTTAGAAGTCATTCTAAACTTTCAAACTCATACTGTGGAAACGTCTAAGATGGAATGGGGATGTAATGACTCATCCTTCCTGCCACATTGTGATGCACCGGAACCAAAAAGCACGTCATTGTAAAGCAACGGAACAAACCGACAGACAATAAGGTATCAATGTGCTAAGTGTGTGATCTGCAGTATACTCAATCCTGGGGGATTCTCCCCCTGCAGGTGAACATGATGACTCTGGCAGAGCACATCATTGAGGCGACCCCAGAGAGGATCAAGAGGGAGAACTTTGTGGCCCTGGACGGGGTGCCCCTGGACAGTACTGGGGTCAGCAACACCATGAGCTGGTTGGCCAGTTACCTCGGAGACGTGGAACAGCTGCCCAGCATTATACATCTACGGTGAGAAACACAGCAGAGCCACACTCTGGACTGAATGTGATCTGTTCTGGTTTTCTGTACCCAGATTAAGTCTATACCTAGTCTAAAAAGCATTCTCAATGGAGAATATGTAGGCTTAACTCTGATCTGGGAAACTGACCATAAATGTTTTGCATAAGATTTCCTGTGCATGGCATAGCAGTAGTGTATTGGTACTACATTTTCTGACAACAATATTTAGCTGATTACTTTTTAAACTGTCACCTCCAACCCCCTGCCCCTCCCTCTGTCTTCCTCCAGATCTCTGTACAGTGGACCTCTCGCTCCGTCCTCCAGCCCAGGGGGGTCTCCCCTGAGGGAGGGGTCCATGGGGAGGCCCACCCTGCCCCCCCCGGCCGACTGGAGCGAGTTCCTCCAGGCCTCCAACAGCAAGGTGGAGAGAGACCTGGCCCAGCTCACCCTGTCCGACCCCGAGCAGAGGGAGCTGTACGAGGCCGCCCGTCTAGTCCAAACTGCCTTCCGCAAGTACAAGGTACAGGCCTGGATGAGGTACCACACACAGTATCATACCTGCTGTCCAAAACAAAGTACAGCATCTCTGTTAGGACTGGCACTCTATGTTGATGTGGTGTTGACCTTAATGTTATCAGGTGAAATGATGAATGGGTCCCTTGAATCTGGAAACGTTGCTATATGAACAAAGCTACGTCCTGGTCTGTGTCGGAGTGTGCTGAGTGCACAAGACACTATCTTTGTTGTGAGGACTCTCACCCAGTAATCATCAATGGATTGTGTTAATTAACACTCATATCTACCTCTCTCTGTGCGTGTCTCACTAAGACACACTCAAACTCTGTGGTCCCTGTGGTTTCAGCATGGGAAAGGACTGCTTTGAGCAGAGCATGGCCTTGCTTTAAGGAAAGACTGCACTGCTCCTTTTTCCCTGCTCCCTGTAAGCTCTCTCTCCCTTTCTCTTCTCTCTCTCTTTAAATGATATGTGTGTGGAGCCCGCTGCTTCCTGTCCTTAACCAGCTCCACATACCCTGCCCAGCTCCCCCACGCCTCACCTTGCTACCCCCCATGGCTAGCTTTAATGAGTTTCCACGTCTCAAACTGTTCACTATCGCTCACTGTCATCTGTTCTACCCCTCTGCCAGCTGACACTGGGGAGGAGAAGAACTCTGGGCTGGCACCACCACCTACCTCTCTTCTCTCCCAGCCCAGGATGGAGCCTCTCCCCCAGCCTCCTCAACCCCAGGTCTTCCCTCTGTCCTCCAGACAACCAGGGCCCTGGGCCCAGGAAGAGACCTCAGGGAGCCGTGGCGCCCTATAATAGACTACACCACATCCTATACTTTGACTTCTGACCTCTGACCTCTCCTACTCTCTCACAGGGGCGCCCATTCAGAGATCAACAGGAAGTAGCTGCGGCCGTCATTCAGCGTTGTTACAAGAAGTACAAACAGGTAGGCTGGGCACACACATGGAGATTCAATAGTTGGATGCTTTTACATATTGCATTATCTTACAGACAGTGGATAGATGCAGTACATTTATTAGGGATTTTTAGAAAGCCTTTAACTTTTTCTAGGCGCAGACTGAACCTTGTTCATGCCTTCGTGATTCACAATCTCACATTTTCTTTGTTTGCAAGCTTACATGGATAGCCTTGAAGGTAACATATTTTCACTGTCTCAGATTGCTTACAATGCAACCTAAGTTCACTTGACTTGGTTATATTGATACTCAACCTACATCAGCACCTTTCCTAAGTCCAGTTATATAGTATTGTGCCTGATTCACACTCTAGGGCCAACCTTAACCGTACTGGCTAGTCTATCTTTTCCAGCAACTAGAGTGAATGTGTCACCAGGTCAGCCCAGTTTGGCTTGACTTGATTTGGCCATAGAGTGTGAATCAGACAAGAGATGTGTGCATTTGAGGCCATCATTTCCAAACCTCCTGTTCCTGACCCTCCGTCTCCTCCTCTCTCTGGTCGTCTCGGTGGCAGTATGCACTTTATAAGAAGATGACGCAGGCCGCCATTCTTATCCAGAGTAAGTTCCGCAGCTACCAGGAGCAGAGGAAGTTCCAGCAGAGCAGGCGGGCGGCCGTGCTGATCCAGCAGTACTACCGCGGCTACAAGGAGTTTGGCAGGCTCAGGCCCCACCGCAGAGGAGCCGCCGCCGCCCTGGTGCAACATAAACTCAGGTATGTGTATACACACACACACACACACACACACACACACACACACACACACACACACACACACACACACACACACACACACACACACACACACACACACACACACACACACAGGTAGCTAAACACACTGTCACGCTGGTATAAAGGATGTTGCAGACAGGCGCAGGAATACACAATAGGGGTTTTTAATACACCCAAAACAAACACGTATACAAAACACTGGGCTGTACCCAAACAAAAGAGAGAGGGTAAACCTTGATGAACGACACGGAACGATACCCGTAATACACAATCTATAAAGCACGCAGCATAACAGCTGCACCAACGCATAGGTACTCACACGGCCAATGGACATGGGAACAATAATCGACAGCCCAATGGGGGAAACAAAAGGCACATTTATGCAAACGCAATCAGTGGAACCAGGTGTGTGTAATGACACAGTTCAGTACAGTTCAGAATGAGCAGTAGTACTGGGGGGATCCGTGACACTCACACAACAACACACACACACACGCAGTAGCACACTCACACTGAAACACAACAACACACACACACACAGTAGCACACTCACACTGAAACACAACAACACACACACACAGTAGCACACTCACACTGAAACACAGCAACACACACACACACACACACAGTAGCACACTCACACTGAAACACAGCAACACAAACTCAGGTAGTTAAATACACATTATAAACTGGGTGGTTCGAGCCCTGAATGCTTATTGGTTGACAGCCACGGGTATGACAAAACATTTATTTTAATTATAATCTAATTATAATCTCATTATGTTGGGAAACAGTTGATAATAGCATTAAGGCAACTCAGGGGTTTGTGGTATATGGCCAATATCCCACGGCTAATAGCTGTATCCAGGCACTCCGCGTTGCATCGTGCTTAAGAACAGCCCTTGGCCATGGTATATTGGCCATATACCACAAACCCCCCTCATGCCTTATTGATTAAATAACACACACACGAACATACAGCAGCATAAACTCAAGTAGCTAATCGCATTGACACACACTCAGATACACACACAGTAATACACACATACAGGAGGCGGGCCTCATTACAGGATAGCGGCAGTCTGCAGTTGTTACATCTATTTTGGGACTTCTAAATGAATGATATGTACCCATGGTTCTTAAAGAATATAACTTATAAATGAATTATATGTACCTATGGTTCTTAAAGAATATAACTTATAAATGCCTCATGAGCTTAGTTCAACTGCCGTACCCCATCAGAACCCAAAATATAAGCTTATTTTATGCCAATGTCTGTAAACAAAATACATTTTAACAAACTCTATATACCCTCAAAAGTAATATTTTGATACTAAGGGTTTGGTCAGACCCGTAGCTCCATCTATGAATTTGAGAGTGATACATTTCTCCAGCCCCATCCCTCAGCTTTTTTATGGAACGGGGTTGGGGAGAAGGCAACTGCTGACTGCCACTTTAACCTTGCAGACTTCACTTGGGGAAATCAATTTATAACGAACGACCGCAGTCCCATTTGCAGTCCCTAGGATCGTAGTGGCCTTCTGTGTTCATGCGTAATTGGTTGAGATTTTGAACATACGACTTCTGTAAATATCTTTTACATTGATGAAGGCACCAAGGCTCTTGAGTTTCCCCGGAGAGGATAGTATCCATGCTATAACAGAATCTCCTGAAGTCAAGGTTAAAAGCGTGGTTGAAAAAGAGCACAAGCATTGTGAAACTACACTAGCTTCAAACAGACACAGTATCTTTTAACATTGTGAACCCTCTCAAAAGCCAGTGTTCCCTCTTGTCTTGTGTGTTGTAGAAGTAGTCTGCTCTCCAAGAGGCAGGATCAGGCTGCCAGGAAGATCATGAGGTTTCTACGCCGCTGCCGCCACAGGTAAGCCCCGCCCACAACACTAACTCCTATGGGTTTCCAAATGTGTTTGTTATGTTCACACACACACACACTACCAAATACATACCTTCTTTCAGTGTAGGGATTTGCAAGATATTTGAATGGTTTACTACACGTTAGATGGCGAGAAGGAGTCTGCACAGATGACAGGGATAGTTCTCTGTTTTCATTTGTCTATTTGATTTATTTTGGGGTTGATAAAAGGTCTAGGTGGGTTATATACAACACTTCAGACACCCCCCTCTTCCCCTCCACTGTATTTGGCCCCCACCTCTCTTCTCCTCACCCCAATTCCTTCCCTCACAGTGCCTACTGTGTGCTAATAGCTGTCTGGTATTGTTTTGCTTTTTATGCGAAGCCCCTTGATGGACCATAGACTGTTCAAGCGGGTGAGTGCAGCCTCAGCAACTCAGTTCGTCCTTCTCTTTCTCTCCTCCTTGTCTACACTGTATGTCTCTGCCTCTCTCTCTCTAATAATACAGTTATATATCCTGAGTCCTTGACCTCCTCTCTGTCTCTCTCTCACTCTCTCTCACTTTCTTTCCATCCATCTCTCCCTCTCCTCTCTCTCTCTCTCTCTCTCTCTCTCTCTCTCTCTCTCTCTCTCTCTCTCTCTCTCTCTCTCTCTCTCTCTCTCTCCCCCTCCCTGTATCTTGTCCATCACTGTTGCTTGATGCCTGCTTGCATGATGGCTGCCTACTGGAGCCACAGGTGGACTGACTGAGAAGCTCAGAGTCAGAGCAGGCGTAACTTTACTCTTATTAAACCAACTAACCACCGCTTATGAATGACTATGTCACCGCAACACTTAACAGGCACCTCTTTCTCTTCTCTGGAAAGGAGTTGAATTGTTCTTCTGTTTTATTCATGTGGTTGTGAAAATGCCTATTTACAGAACGGAAGGTTGTTTTCTCTATGTTGCATGACTCTATGGGCCTTGCTCTTTAACATGTACCCCCAGGCATGCTATGGACCGGATGTTCTCTCCCAAACAGCTGTCTGTCTTACTGTCTGTCCTGTTGCGCCCCACATGACAGAGTTGAGGGAGGGCTTGATCCCCTTTGGTTTTGTTCACTCAAACGGTCAGAACTGTCTTGTACGAGCTCCCTTCGGCATCGTATTGATATCTGTCACTGTTTCAGGCCTGGTTCAATGACACTTGCGTCATCACTGAAAATATTGAAGAAATTCTTAATGGGTGGAAACGGTTTGTCTGTCCCACTACTCCCCCGGAAAATCTTCGGGCATATTGACAAAAATACCGACAGTATGTGACGGTTATCATCAGCGTCATCATCTTTATGACTCACAAACACTGTAGTTCACCTTCTTAGACAAGGGGGGATTTTGAATGTATGAATCAACTCATTGTGATAATCAATTCATTGTATGAATCAATTCATTGTAATATATCAGCACAATCTCTATATGACAAATTGCTAGGTTGATAAGGCCATACCCCCGATAACTTAACTTCCTCTGTATCTGAGACATCCTTACTGTACGGTATGGGTTACTGTGCTTTGAGAGCAGGTGAGGTAGCTACAGTACTATAAAGATGCGATAGCATGCATGTTTGTTAAGATCTGGGTTACAGTGCTGTGATAGCACAAATAGGTCAGACTAGCAGTACCAAGCAAACAATGGGGAGTCCCTGCCATGCACCTCCAGGGAGTTAGAACAGCAGGAGTGGTACCAGTAATGGATTCACACCCCAGGGGAAGAGGAAGTAGCACACTGAGAATCACTAAACCTACATAAATAGCAGTGTGGGTGGGGGCTCACCGCTGAGCTCTGTAGAGTTAAAGACTTTCGGGTTGATACACGTGTAAACCCATGTGAAATGTAACGCATTCTGAATTTAATTTATTTGGGTAAAAAACATATACAACAAGATGTACAATGTATTCCCAGAGGACAGCACTTAAAAGTACAAATTAAAACACTTGTTTGCAAACTGGTCCTCGGTGGTAAAAAATGGACATTACCTTGGTTCTATCCACTCATTATCCACTCATCCTAAATGCATATGAGAAGACTTTTCTCAGAAGCAGTATGGAAGGTACAGCCAGGCAGAGCAAATACACCAGTCCCAGTGTTCCTGTGGTCAGCAGTACAAGCACCAAGGGCCAATAGGTATATTGATTATGATATAACACAGTAATTGGCTAATGACTTACTATACAGTGAGATCTACTGAGTCCATTGTACACACTGATTAGGTGTGGTGTTTACTGAGCCATCAGTTTGGCTCTGGCTCAGATTGGACATGGTTCAGTTTGGCTCTGGCTCAGATTGGACATGGTTCAGTTTGGCTCTGGCTCAGATTGGACATGGTTCAGTTTGGCTCTGGCTCAGATTGGACATGGTTCAGTTTGGCTCTGGCTCAGATTGGACATGGTTCAGTTTGGCTCTGGCTCAGTTTGGACATGGTTCAGTTTGGCTCTGGCTCAGATTGGCATGGTTCAGTTTGGCTCTGGCTCAGATTGGACATGGTTCAGTTTGGCTCTGGCTCAGATTGGACATGGTTCAGTTTGGCTCTGGCTCAGTTTGGACATGGTTCAGTTTGGCTCTGGCTCAGATTGGACATGGTTCAGTTTGGCTCTGGCTCAGATTGGACATGGTTCAGTTTGGCTCTGGCTCAGATTGGACATGGTTCAGTTTGGCTCTGGCTCAGATTGGACATGGTTCAGTTTGGCTCTGGCTCAGATTGGACATGGTTCAGTTTGGCTCTGGCTCAGATTGGACATGGTTCAGTTTGGCTCTGGCTCAGATTGGACATGGTTCAGTTTGGCTCTGGCTCAGATTGGACATGGTTCACAAGTGGAATGCCAAGGTAATGTCACTTCCCAGTGGACATAATGCAATACAAACACAATACAAGTTTGGATAGGATATTTTTGTCTAAAAAATATCTATTACATGTCAAGGGACTGTTTCCAAATTGAATGCGTTACGTTTTCAATTGTGTTAGTAGTTCATTATTTAGTGATAGACACAACAATACAGTCCTCTGATTAAACTCATTTAAACACAATTCTGGAATGATAAAAGTCATTTATTTGGTGCATAGCAATGTTCCAAATACAAACCAATTTGTTAACCTCTGCCTGCCTTGATGGTCTCTTTCAGCCCAACAAATATTTGGTGGAATTGTCAAGGGACTGTTTCCTCTCTTGAGATTTGTTTTGGAGAGAGTTACATTATCAAGACACCTTATTTCAATCACATTATATTCTCAAGAGTCTAAAAGTAAATCAAACTGCTTTAAGAATCTTTTTCAAGTTTCAATGTTGACCTGTATTGAAGGAATGGGTTCAGTGAGCTGTAAGACTTAGCGATTCAACAGAATCATTTAGACTGAATGATATCTAATCCAAATAAGTCTTTATTAATGTTGATAGTTAATCAGTGTTTTCTTTCCAGACCAGCACCAGCTCCCGTTGACGAGGGCTGTGTCGATCTCCATGTCTCTTGTCCTCTCTTGAGGGAATGGTGTCCTCTAGGGAGGGGAATGGTGTCCTCTATGGAGGGGAATGGTGTCCTCTAGGGAGGGGAATGGTGTCCTCTATGGAGGGGAATGGTGTCCTCTATGGAGGGAAATGGTGTCCTCTTTGGAGGGGAATGGTGTCCTCTAGGGACGGGAATGGTGTCTTCTAGGGAGGGGAATGGTGTCCTCTAGGGAGGAGAATGGTGTCCTCTAGGGAGGGGAATGGTGTCCTCTATGGAGGGGAATGGTGTCCTCTAGGGAGGGGAATGGTGTCCTCTAGGGAGGGGAATGGTGTCCTCTAGGGAGGGGAATGGTGTCCTCTATGGAGGGGAATGGTGTCCTCTATGGAGGGGGATAGTGTCCTCTATGGAGGGGAATGGTGTCCTTTAGGGAGGGGAATGGTGTCCTCTATGGAGGGGAATGGTGTCCTCTATGAAGGGGAATGGTGTCCTCTATGGAGGGGACTGGTGTCCTCTAGGGAGGGGAATGGTGTCCTCTATGGAGGGAAATGGGTACCTCTAGGGAGGGGAATGGTGTCCTCTAGGGAGGGGAATGGTGTCCTCTATGGAGGGGAATTGTGTCCTCTAGGGAGGGGAATGGTGTCCTCTATGGAGGGGAATGGTGTCCTCTAGGGAGGGGAATGGTGTCCTCTATGGAGGGGAATTGTGTCCTCTATGGAGGGGAATGGTGTCCTCTATGGAGGGGAATGGTGTCCTCTATGGAGGGGAATAGTGTCCTCTATGGAGGGGAATGGTGTCCTCTATGGAGGGGACTGGTGTCCTCTAGGGAGGGGAATGGTGTCCTCTATGGAGGGGAATGGTGTCCTCTATGGAGGGGAATGGTGTCCTCTATGGAGGGGACTGGTGTCCTCTAGGGAGGGGAATGGTGTCCTCTAGGGAGGGGAATGGTGTCCTCTATGGAGGGGAATGGTATCCTCTATGGATGGGAATGGTGTCCTCTATGGAGGGGAATGGTGTCTTCTAGGGAGGGGAATGGTGTCCTCTATGGAGGGGAATGGTGTCCTCTATGGAGGGGACTGGTGTCCTCTAGGGAGGGGAATGGTGTCCTCTAGGGAGGGGAATGGTGTCCTCTATGGAGGGGACTGGTGTCCTCTAGGGAGGGGAATGGTGTCTTCTATGGAGGGGAATGGTGTCCTCTATGGAGGGGAATGGTGTCCTCTAGGGAGGGGAATGGTGTCCTCTAGGGAGGGGAATGGCATCCTCTATGGAGGGGAATGGTGTCCTCTAGGGAGGGGAATGGTGTCCTCTATGTAGGGGAATGGTATCCTCTATGGAGGGGAATGGTGTCCTCTATGGAGGGGAATGGTGTCTTCTAGAGAGGGGAATGGTGTCCTCTAGGGAGGGGAATGGTGTCCTCTAGGGAGGGGAATGGTGTCCTCTAGGGAGGGGAATGGTGTCCTCTAGGGAGGGGAATGGTGTCTTCTAGGGAGGGGAATGGTGTCCTCTAGGGAGGGGAATGGTGTCCTTTAGGGAGGGGAATGGTGTCCTCTAGGGAGGGGAATGGTGTCCTCTATGGAGGGGAATGGTGTCCTCTATGGAGGGGAACGGTGTCCTCTAGGGAGGGGAATGGTTTGAGACATTAGAGTACATCACCATCCAGTGAGAGCTTATCTGTGACTGTGATCATAGACCCCTGTTTAAATGACATCTGTCTCTCCGTCTGTGTTTCAGAGTGAACAAATCGAAAAGGGCCAAGGAACATGAGAACCCTCAGAAGAGCCCCCTCACAATGTGACATCACTCTCCTCCTTTTCTTTCCCCCCTTTGTACCCAAGACATTTTACAAGAGAAGAAAATAAACAGTTCAGTGAAAACACTGCGATTATTATTACAACTATGACAGCGTGACTGATTCCACTTCGATTACATGTACAACAACAACAGCATTTTTCACGTTTATCTATCGTTGTGTATGTTGGAGAGTGGCAACTTCTTCTGTAGAATTCTAAACTAAAGGAGAAGAAGCTGTGGGGGGCAGAACATTAGCTTCATGACATTTTTTGCACTTTTTCATGGATTGCTTTGTCTTTTTGGGAGTATCGGAGTCTAGGTTTTTAGATGGTAAAGGAAGAGGAATGTTGGACATGTGGAAAAGGTCCCTGCCACCAGTGGATCAAACCAAAAGGATAAGATGGAGGACAGCTAGGATGGAGGACAGCTAGGATGGAGGACAGACGCCAACCAGAACATAAGGAAACATTACAGAAACACATTGGGACTTGGCTCTAATTGTTTTTCATCATTTAAAAAAAAAAGTGAACTGATTCATCCATTTGAAGGAGAAAACATGTCATCTAATGAACCAAACATTCTCGGTAATATATTGATCCATTTGCAAACTTACTCTCCCTATCAACAGTCGGTGAATACATTCAGTAGAGTAACTGGAAATAGATCAAGCGTCCTTCTGTTACGCTGTGCTCTACTCCGCCAGTCAGGCCGAAGGGGTGGGGCTGCATCTGAATGTAGGAGGGGTTTGAGATGGAATGGGCGGGGCTTATTAAAATAATGGCTTATTTTGTTATCTACGTTTAGGGGGCACTGTGAGGCAAGAGATAAAGGGATTCAATGAGGTGTGTTTTTTTTATTTTTAATATATGTTTAATTCCTCTTTGCTTGAATCTGTTCCGTGCTTATACCCATTACCGGTATAACTGACTTGTCTCCTAAAAAATGATGTGTTGTCGATTTTATCAAATGTGCATGCCTATGGGTGAAAGTCTTCGTCTGCGTGCTTGGAATTAGGTCTGTAACCTCTGTTTTTCAATGTTTTGCGTTTGTCTTCATGTTAAAATGCAACAGAGTCTCCCATGTACCCACCTACTTCCCCAAGAGTCATTCATACCCTCTAGTTACTGAATGACACCAACATTGTCCTCTTGTTTTCTTTTTCATTTGCCTTATTTGTTTCCTCGGTATTCTAAAAAGAAAGAAAACTTGCCTCTTTTGTGTTGTAATGATTACAGTCATGAAGGTTATTGTTGTTCATTTTAAATGAACTTCAGGGCCTGTGAGGGCTTTTGAGGGGAAGATCACATACATTTTAAATGAACTTCAGGGCCTGTGAGGGCTTTTGAGGGGAAGATCACATACATTGCCTTGACGTCTTAGAGATTCTTCGAGGGGTCCCTAAGCTAGTCCCAAAATAGGGGTTAGACAAATCCATATTTTTGACAATTGAGCGGTTTCTGTATATAAAGAAGGCTGAAGGTACGTAGGGAAAAACATTTACCCAAAGGGGATTGTATTTTAGAAATATATTATTTTATTCATTAAAAAGGGGTCAAAAACAGGTACGAGACAAAAACAGAATATTTGTATAGTTTTGTTTGAATGCCTAAGAAGTATGGTTGTATTGATTGTATATAGTGTAAATACCTGGGATAAAAATGAGCTATGTGCATGAAAAACATGAACAAAGGTTAAAAAACAAAACACTAAACAAAAGCAGTAGTGGCTATGCTCTGTAAAATGATTCTAACTATTTCACTATAAGAGTATTTTATTTTATTTTGATTGTTCTTGAGAAGAACATTTTGCTAAAGCATGACATTATTGCGAATACTAAAAAGTTTTAAAAAATATATATAATGTATTTAGAGATAGGAGAAATCTGCAAAATGATCTTAAGACATGTATGGTTATGTTTACATTTTTGTTTTGGGCTACCAAGAATCTTTTGCCAATGGTGCCAAGTAATGTGAATGCTATATTGCTTAACAAGAGAATTAAGTTAATCTTATCAGAACAGATAATCATACAATGAAATAGACACTAACATTGAAGACCACAAGGTCCCATCACGACTGGCAGCGAATCACAGATAGAGGTACACTTTGCAGAGGGAGAAATATTTCTACAGCAACTTTTAAGTCTCCTGTTTCTCATCCGTTATCACACGTCAGAACAACCCAAGATGTTTTGTTTGTTGCCATCATCACCAAATACACAGGGATCACTTTGTCAGTAACATTTCAAATGCAAAAGAAAGGTGTGCTTTATTTGAACCGTATGAGAGAAGGGTGGTGGTGTCAATCTCTTAGCATGTTCATATGGATTGTGTTCATATAAAGATTGTAAATGGCAACCGTGTCTGTGGGAATCTCAGCCCTGTTTCTTGTTGTTGTTGTTTAGAGTTGAGGTTGATTGAACATGTGTTTCATAGGACAACTCACGGGGGATGAAATAGACGATATCAACTTGTCAAACTGCTGACACAAGACATTTTGTTTTTACGTTTGGGCTGGAAGCTTAACTTTACCCAGGCCTGTCAGGGTCTGGACAGACCAGAGTCAACATGTAATGTGGCCAACAGTGAATGATGTGTAGCATCGCTGGCATTCTTTGTAAAAGTAAACGAGTCATTTGCCTGCAGAAGCAACACTTTAAACAATCGAAAGTGCAACAACAACAACAAAAAGAAACGGATGGAGTTTATGGTGAAACATATGAACCATTATGGATCGTTGCAGCTAAATCAATGAGCCAAAAGGAGTGATCTGTAAGCGTAACAAGATGCACCACTACTATTATAGCAACTTCTGAGGAAGAATACAATGTATGTGTCTGGTTCATAATGGGGTATGTGAGGGCAGTGTTTGAAAGATGATGAAATGAAATGTGGGAAGTGGGAACAGACCCATTGATACCAGTTGATTATACTGTATCTGTGAATGCATGATAGAGACTATCCAATGGTATTCAATCCTAGGCCATACGTGTCTGCTGGTTCTTGCAGTTCTGCTGAAATATATTATATTCCTATAAGAACATGCCATTGGACAATTACATTTTGTTGTTTTAAATGCTGAAATGCATCTCAAGACACTGTTGGCTGTTCTGATGTTTTTGTTTTTATGTACTTCTGGGTTTATTTCTCTGTATGTGTGTGTTTATTTCACAGAGACTTGATATGTAAACCTATTTTCAGAGTGTTTATGTAGAAAGTGCCTAATCATATCCTGATTGATCGCACAAAGCCAATGTCAGGAAGCATGCAAGGTACCTAAAGGAGGAAAACATGGCTTTGGAGATACCAATAGCAACTGATCCATAATTCTTTAGGACCACCGTATATCAAGTACATACAATATATCAATCCAAAACCATCACCCAAATCATTCCAGTGACAGTGTTCCCTTAACCCACGGAGCGCATTCCATCTTGTCAACATTCATTTTCTATTGGAACTGCCTGTTGAAACCATGAGAATTAGATTCCATAACTTCTGTGGTTTTATTGCCTTGCATTCATCATTCTGGTAGTGGTAAGAATGCCAGCCAATACACTGCTGTGGCCATATGAGAAGGTTTTATTATGCTTGCATGGGTAACATAGTTAACTGGGTGACTGAACTGCACCCAAAGCATGCTTATTTTTCTAGAATCGGTAGTTAGACTTTTAAAGACTTGCTGTTCTGTAAAACGAAGAACGTTGGTTTGACGTGTCACAGAACTCTGAAAGACGGAGGGCATGTGATTGGAGGGAAGAGGAGAACCCTTAAAATACAAACTATGATCAATCTGCAGTATTTACTGACCATATTTCCAGGGGTAGCATGAGGGCAAGTTTTTCTAGAAGCAAGTTGAAACTTTTTTTAACACATTTTATTTTTCATTCATTTGGATATAGAGATGGTGTGCTCTCAACTTCAAATACCTGAACAGTTCGGACACTCTTTTGGCAGTATACTGCAAGTATTATACTAGACAACACACACACACACACACACACACACACACACACACACACAGGCAACAGTACACTGCACTGGACATATCCAGATATGCAGATAGATATGTCAAGGCACAGTCAGTCTCACTTGTACACAGTTCAGCAGATGGAGCTCATCATTGTGTTATTTTCCTCGCCTGCTCCTAGTCCTAGGGAACGGCTCACCTCCCTTCCGTCTTTTACTCAGGGTGCCAAAATGGGGAGGAGGAAGTGGAGCAGGACACTGATTGGTGATTCACTGCAGAGAGAGAGGACATACTGTATTGAAGTAGGATAGGAAGATGCAACACCCCTCAACAGAACTTTCTGGTCAAGACAGGCAAAGGATTACTATGATCCTGGATACATTACTGTTATCCATTTCCTCTCAGATAAGTAAGCTGAACTGAGGAGAGATGTAAGGACACTAAATCAGAAATAGGGGATACAAAACATTGTAGTGTAGCTAATTATAATTGAGACAAGTTGATCACTTGGCTACAGCTCAGACAGAAAGGAGTTTGCATTATGGGGCACTATGGCTTGAAGTCTATTGGAAATGCTTCACTTTCTTTTAAAGACTATGCTAATGAGTATAGTAACATTTCAACCTTTGACCTCCTCTGACTTGATGTTTCTCAGTAAAACAAGGACTTGCTATGTAATAGTATCACACACAGCTTCAAATAGTCTATCGAGTTATTCTCAGTTCTACATTTCATCTCAGTTATGGGTGATGACATGGTGAAACATTTGAGTGGGGTCTTCCTGAGACTTTGAGGCAGTTGAAGATGACCAGATATTAAAGGGACAGATGTTTCAGAAAAAAGCCCTTCAGGAATGGCTGACAGCCATTTTCTGGGTGGTATGACAGGTTAGCTATAGAAACAGGCACTTCATATGGATATGATTACCTTCATTACACTCTGCTAATTGACCCGAGGGACTAGCTTTCCTCCTCTACCTTTGTCAATGCACCCAAACTACTGAAAGGTAGGCACATCAGGACCACAGAGCAGAAACCATCTCACAACGTTTTCCACTTGTGGACACAGAGCAATAAGCATTATTTTGTGGAGACCTATAGACCTAGTGAAGATAGAAAAAGATTGGACACATTTAGTTGACGTACTCTTATGCAAATGCCAGTATTGCAAGACAAGCATTCAGTAGTTTATGGACAGCAATTATATGGCACCCTTTACCGAACTGCACGTTTTCATCAATTCCAAACCAAGAAGAAAAAAAATGGCCCTTCTTTTAAACAAAGTCGTGGGTCCTCGACACTTTGCATGTGAACTAGTGTTAGATACATTTTCCTCTCCTCTATAACTGTCTTCCTCTCGGTCTTTCCCTGTTGTGACCCTCTCTTTCTCTCCTTCCCCTATTATTTCAACCACTCCTTTTTCCCGTTCTCCTAATGTGTATTGCTTTCTCCTACTTTTTCTTCCCCTTCTTTCTTGTTTGTTAGTTTTGTTTTTGTAATTGTGCATGTACAAGTGTCACTGACTCGATGGATATGTAAAAAAAAAAATAATAAGAGATTTCAGCTGCTGAAGCCATGCAAAACGTTTTGAAATGCCCTTAAAATATGGAAGATGTTTTCTGAATGCTTTATATTCTTTCTGCTGTAAAATAATAAAAAAAGAAAAAAATGAAGAAAACAAACAACATTTGATTTTGTCTCCTTTTCCCTCTACAGTATCGTCCACTGCCTGCCTGTACTTTAGCCACATTTTGTTGTAGTAACCCACTGCCAACTTATTTACATGCCTACTAAATGTTCTGCAATGTATTAACACTGCATCATTTTAGTGCTGTAAATTCAGATTTGACATGCACTGTTATATGGGTAATATCATGAATAATGTCATTCTGTCTATCTGGTACTCACTTCACACCCATAAAGAGTATCATCCTATTCAGTAGACTAGAATGTGGCAATAAAAACGCATATGGTATTTTACCTCAAATCGCAGTTGATAAGGCAATCTTACCTCAGATACTGTCCAGGCAGGAAATTCAGATTCAAATTCAGAAAACTTTAATGTCCTCAATGAGGCAATTCATTTTTCACTAATCACAATACATACAGATGAAAAATACATATGTAAAATCAACAGAATAGCAAAGGATGATTACATGTCAGTAGGCTGGATGAGTACAATTTCATACAAATGTTGATTATACTACATGTACAGGTTAATGTGCGATTAGTCCAACATCTGATTTAATTGCATTATTGCATTCGGAATAAAGCAATTTCTGGCTTTTCGTTGTCTCTACTTGCTGCCAGTTGGAAGCTAGGGGCTAGAATTCAAGGTGTTTTCTTTCTGGGGGCTCTGACTAGATAGAGAGATGACAGCTCTTGCTATTGCTGCCCCAATGATTTCCCCTCAAAACCTGACTATCTTACTCAGCCAATTTTTCTATGTGATCTTGGCCTGTCCCAAACTAGCCCGTCAGGCAGTCAAGCTAGTGCCACAGGGGGGTCAAAACTGTGGACGAACTAATCCACAGAGGTCCCACTTACTATAGTTCTGAGTCACTGGAGTAAAACAGTCAATGTCCCCACTGATGACTGCCGTTTTTCAGTCCAGGATGGAGAAGGAGAATAGACTGTTGTGGCAGGTACGGCGTCACGTCAGGATGGCAGTGAGGGGCTGAGAGGTCACCTGCCAAGGGGTGGCCAGGGAGTCTCAGGGATTGGTCAGGGGAGACGATAAAACAAACGTTGGGGTACCAAGGCTTCACTTAACTTCAGTAGAACTCACTACTGCAATCAGCAAGAACTCAGGATAATCAACAACACACAGGTGGCTCAGGTAGGACAATATTGACAATACATCTACTGAATGTATTAGAAAGGAAAAGTTTACATTGTACTTACTGCCTTGATATTATTTATGCTAGTAGGCCTATGGGGCATGTCTATTTTACCTAAACTTTGTGATGAGGACTCTGATCATTTGAGATGCTCCTCTTTATATCGAAGAAGAGATGATGAAGCTGGGAATGCTGACTGTTGGTGCTGTCCCTCTGGATATGTGATGGCAAGCCGTTGCAGACCGATTCAAAGACTGAACTTATTCTGACTCAAATCTTGTTTATGGACAAGGATGACATGAAACAAGGTTTCTGGCATATGTCATGGAACACAGTGGTTAGTTTATTAGAACTGCTTAATTAAATGGATTATTGGCTGTAGCTTGTGTAAAGCCGTTACATAGGCAAAAAACTTCCTCTCCCTCCCATACTCCCCCCTCCCCTCCTAACTCCCTCCATACTCCCCCACTTCTCTCTTAACTCCCTCCCATACTCCCCCTCCCCTCTTAACTCCCTCCATACGCCCCCCTCCTCTCTTAACTCCCTCCCATACTCCCCCCTCCCCTCTTAACTCCCTCCATACTCCCCCTCTTAACTCCCTCCCAAACTCCCCCCTCCCCTCTTAACTCCCTCCCATACTCCCCCTCCCCTCTTAACTCCCTCCATACGCCCCCTCCCCTCTTAACTCCCTCCCATACTCCCCCCTCCCCTCTTAACTCCCTCCCATACTCCCCCTCCCCTCTTAACTCCCTCCATACGCCCCCTTCTCTCTTAACTCCCTCCCATACTCCCCCTCCCCTCTTAACTCCCTCCATACGCCCCCTCCTCTCTTAACTCCCTCCCATACTCCCCCTCCCCTCTTAACTCCCTCCATACTCCCCCTCTTAACTCCCTCCCAAACTCCCCCTCCCCTCTTAACTCCCTCCCATACTCCCCCTCCTCTCTTAACTCCCTCCCATACTCACCCCTCCCCTCTTAACTCCCTCCCATACTCCCCCCTCCCCTCTTAACTCCCTCCCATACTCCCCCTTCCCTCTTAACTCCCTCCATACTCCCCTCTTTAACTCCCTCCCATACTCCCCCCTCCCCTCCTAACTCCCTCCATACTCCCCCTTCTCTCTTAACTCCCTCCCATACTCCCCCTCCCCTCTTAACTCCCTCCCATACTCCCCCTCCCCTCCTAACTCCCTCCATACTCCCCCTCCCCTCTTAACTCCCTCCCATACTCCCCCTTCTCTCTTAACTCCCTCCCATACTCCCCCCTCCCCTCTTAACTCCCTCCATACGCCCCCTCCTCTCTTAACTCCCTCCCATACTCCCCCCTCCCCTCTTAACTCCCTCCATACTCCCCCTCTTAACTCCCCCCAAACTCCCCCTCCCCTCTTAACTCCCTCCCATACTCCCCCTCCTCTCTTAACTCCCTCCCATACTCCCCCTCCCCTCTTAACTCCCTCCCATGACCCCCCCTCCCCTCTTAACTCCCTCCCATACTCCCCCTTCACTCTTAACTCCCTCCCATACTCCCCCTCCCCTCTTAACTCCCTCCATACTCCCCTCTTTAACTCCCTCCCATACTCCCCCCTCCCCTCCTAACTCCCTCCATACTCCCCCTTCTCTCTTAACTCCCTCCCATACTCCCCCTCCCCTCTTAACTCCCTCCCCCCCCCCCTCCCCTCTTAACTCCCTCCCATACTCCCCCCTCCCCTCTTAACTCCCTCCCATACTCCCCCCTTCTCTCTTAACTCCCTCCCATACTCCCCCTCCCCTCTTAACTCCCTCCATACGCCCCCTCCTCTCTTAACTCCCTCCCATACTCCCCCTCCCCTCTTAACTCCCTCCATATTCCCCCTCTTAACTCCCTCCCAAACTCCCCCTCCCCTCTTAACTCCCTCCCATACTCCCCCTCCTCTCTTAACTCCCTCCCATACTCCCCCTCCCCTCTTCACTCCCTCCCATACTCCCCCCTCCCCTCTTAACTCCCTCCCATACTCCCCCCTCCCCTCTTAACTCCCTCCCTACTCCCCTCTTTAACTCCCTCCCATACTCCCCCCTCCCCTCTTAACTCCCTCCCATACTCCCCCTCCCCTCTTAACTCCCTCCCATACTCCCCCCTTCTCTCTTAACTCCCTCCATACTCCCCCCTTCTCTCTTAACTCCCTCCCATACTCCCCCCTTCTCTCTTAACTCCCTCCATACTCCCCCCTTCTCTCTTAACTCCCTCCCATACTCCCCCCTTCTCTCTTAACTCCCTCCATACTCCCCCCTCCCCTCTTAACTCCCTCCCATACTCCCCCCTCCTCTCTTAACTCCCTCCATACTCCCCCCTCCCCTCTTAACTCCCTCCGATACTCCCCCCTCCTCTCTTAACTCCCTCCCATTCACCCCTGCCCTCTTTACTCCCTCCATACTCCTCCCCTCCCTTCTTAACTCCCTCCCATACTCCCCCCTCCTCTCTTAACTTCCTCCATACTCCCCCTCCCCTCTTAACTCCCTCCATACTCCCCCTCCCCTCTTAACTCCCTCCATACTCCCCCCTCCCCTCTTACCTCCCTCCATACTCCCCCTCCCCCTCCCCTCTTAACTCACTCCGATACTCCCCCTTCCCTCTTAACTCCCTCCATACTCCCCCTCCCCTCTTAACTCCCTCCATACTCCCCCTCCCCTCTTAACCCCCTCCCATACTCCCCCCTCCTCTCTTAACTCCCTCCATACTCCCCCCTCCCCTCTTTACTCCCTCCATACTCTCCCCTCCCTTCTTAACTCCCTCCCATACTCCCCCTCCCCTCTTAACTCCCTCCCATACTCCCCCTTCCCTCTTAACTCCCTCTCCACTACTCCCCATTCCCCCTCCCCTCTTAACTCCCTCTCCCATACTCCCCCCTCCCCTCTTAACGCCCTCCCATACTCCCCCCTCCTCTCTTAACTCCCTCCATACTCCCCCCTCCCCCTCCTCTCTTAACTCCCTCCCATACTCCCCCTCCCTCTTTTCTCCCTCCCATACTCCCCTATATACAAAAGGCCTTTCTCTAGCAACAGGTCAGAAAGACAAACATAACAACAAATAATATTAATGCTGTACTTGTATTATGTAATGTGTACTTGTATTATGTAATGTGTACTTGTAAGTGGTCCAACCACCATGCATATTAAAGAGGATCTTGATTTTAATTACTGTTAATGTCTCTCTCTGTCTCTGTTTCTCTGTTTCTCTCTCATATTCTCTCCTGCTCACGATATCTCTCTCTCTTACAATGTCTCTTTCTCCTTCTCTCCCTCCATTCTTCCCTCCACCTCTTTACCTTTCCGTTGTCCAGAAAGTCTACAACAAAGTCTCAACCTGCTTTTCATTTGTTTCCCTTTCAAAAAAAACACATCAACATATACAGACAAAGGACAAGAGACAGACGCACACAAACATCAACGACATCACACCCACCCAGACCCACATGTTCCCTCTGCATCTATCTCTAGTGCTTGTAAGACTCTATGCCGTATGGCCTCAAATGGTGCTTTTCTGTTTCTCTCTATCGCCCACACATTTTCAATATTTAAATATTAATGCATTTGATTATTCCACTGTCTTAACGATGAAGGGTCATTTGATTCCCAGTTTTTAAGTAAACTTTTTTTTTCTTTCAAAATGATTGATGAGAAAAGTATGGTCCAACCTATTGGGTATCTCACCGCACCGTCATATGGCATGTCTTGAAATATGCAGATAGACGGATTCAAAGTACATTTACATTGTAAAACTCCCGACAGACAACTTTCCACTTTCTAGCTCCGCCCATAACTCATAACTTTTGGACTTTATAGAATTCTCAGAAGGTATGAATTATTGAGCCATTGTTCATTTTACACTTAAGACATGACTCTGCCTTTGTGCTGTAGAATTGGTGAACTTTGTGTATTGTATAATAAATGATATACATTAGTTCATACTGGATTAAGCGTACATTTTCGTTACCTGTAATTTTGTTAGTTATGTGTCAACATCAGTTATCAGTTATTTTTTATTCTTGGTTCCAGTAGTTTATATCTGCTTTTCCAAGGGAGTGGATGGACTGTTTCCGGGGTCGATGGACTGTTTCCGGGGTCGATGGACTGTTTCCGGGGTCGATGGACTGTTTCCGGGGTCGATGGACTGTTTCCAGGGTCGATGGACTGTTTCCGGGGTCGATGGACTGTTTCCGGGGTCGATGGACTGTTTCCGGGGTCGATGGACTGTTTCCGGGGTCGATGGACTGCCTTGCAACACAATGAGATTATACCTCCGTATCATTTTCTAATTCATCTGATATTCTACATATCTGCTTCTCAGAACTACAGTAAACAGTAGGACTTATTTGCATGTCTTCTAAACTGAACCACATACACTTATGATTGAAATAAAGACTAATGTAGATATTATCATGTTCTTCTTACATGTCTTTTCAATTATTATTTTGTCACATGAGATGGTGCGTAATTGCATTTGGTAGTTCAATGAGTCATTGAATGTTGAAAAACAATTCAAATCTCTTTTAAAAACTGATTTTTTTTTCGGGGACCAGGCATCCAAACAAAAGCTTTTCCAAATAGATGATTTTATTTCTGTTGAATATACAGCCATTTCGTTCTTCAACCTGGTCACGTTGCAACATCAAACAGTTATATTTTAAACATACAGGCATGACAGGGAAATATAGAGAACAGCATCAAAACGAAACAGTCCTCAACCCTACTGTAGAATATATCAACCTGTGGGATATCGATTCAGTCCATCACTGTCTGTGTGCGCATCCGTGTATGTGTGCTTTCCTGTGTGCCTTCCTGTGTGCCTTCCTGTGTGCATTCATGTGTTCCTGTGTGTGTGTGTGTGTGTGTGTGTGTGTGTGTGTGTGTGTGTGTGTGTGTGTGTGTGTGTGTGTGTGTGTGTGTGTGTGTGTGTGTGTGTGTGTGTGTGTGTGTGTGTGTGTGTGTGTGTGTGTGTGTGTGTGTGTGTGTGTGTGAATCTACAAATGTGCGTCGTGTGCAATAGAGGGGTTGTGTCTCAGTACAAGCCCCATCGCTTTGTCATAGTGTACGGTGGGAATGCATTTCTCTAAGGACGGTTGACTGTGTTAGACACAGTACTTCCAGAAACACTCTGAGTTGCCTCCTCTCTTTCTGAATGGCTTCCTGATGCCAAAGAAGCGACTGACGGGACTTAGGTGACTCTGTTTCTCCAGCAACACCTGAAACAGACAAGAATTACAGCTGTAGTACTTCATGAGTCATGAAACAGGTGTTCCCAAAACAAAACATGATCGTTTCTCAATATGTGCTTCTTATCTTCTATTGGTTTCAAAACTCACATCTGTTTTCATCTGTCTTGGTAGTAGTCCAGCTGCACTGAGACCTGAGGGAGACGAAGGGTGAGAGAGGATGTGTTGTAATATTTCTCTTGAATTGAAGCATCACAGTCTATACATTTATGATGTAACTGTTGAGGCAGGAGTCCAACTAGTTTGTATGATCTCACCATCTCTGCTCAGCTCTCCAGACAGTAAGGATGAGTATCTGAGTCCAGGGCCAGACTGGGGCAGGTATGTCTGCTCAGAGAAAGACAGCTCGTCTGGACTACCTGCACCACCATCCTCCAGAGATACTGAGCACAGAGGAAAACACAGTCAACCTACAGTCAGCGTACAGTTAACACACAGTGAATACACAGTCAACACGCAGCAATCTAGTCGAGATATACACTCTGGCTCTTCACTCTCCACTGAATAATCGATGATAAGGGTACAGTTGTGTTTATGTTAGTCCAACCATGATGATTAATGACTAATAACTAAGAAGCAGCGATGGCATTGATGGCATTAAAAGTGAATGGAACATTGCCACCATAAGCAAACATCATATTGCACATTCGATATTAACACTGCTACAGTTCTCAGACACAATCAACCAGGTCTCAAAGCAATTATACCATAACAGAAGGTCACTGATTACAAATTGTGTGTAATCCTCAAGATTGAAGTTTAATTAAGACTCACACAGGCCTTAATTACATATGAGACTATTGAACTACTCTGCCTAATAACCTCATAGTACAACAGCCTTTCCCAGCAGCTTGGCCTGTTAAGGAGTATGTTTATAAGGGTGGAGAATCTGGTACTCACCAGGACCCAGGTAGGGCATCTCTGCAGAGTCTGTGATGGGATGGGCCAATAGCGAGCCAGAGGCTACCAGCAGGAAGGTCCATGATAGTAGCAGGTTACACATCATCTCCACGGGCCAGTTGTGTCTGGGTTTTCTGGGTGGGTGATGGGTCCTCCTGAGGTCTGGAGAGAGTGGTCTTCTCTCTGCTCTGTCCCCCAATAGGTTATATACCCCATCGACTGCCCCCACTCCACCTCACGTCCCCACTCCGTCTTTAGTGTCACCACAATAGGGTGACTACGATAGGCCCATCTGATCTCACACTCTCTCTCTCTCTCTCTCTGTATGATAAATCAACATCCAGTCACTCAGGTGAGTTATTGGGAACTATAAAAAGGACCGTGGGTCTACGCGTCAGGGCCAAAGACGTATTTTACCATCCCGGTGGATTGATTGACTAGTTTTACTGAATCTGTAAATTGGATTTGCCCAGGTGTTCAGAACGCCCTCCTCTCATCTGCCTGTGGAGGGGCATCAGGTGGATAGACTAGGGCAGACAAATGGCTGTTTATTTTATTAATTAATCAACATGCTCTGTGACTCCACATCCATCAAGTTAGCCGACTCAATGCGTAACTGGCTTTATGGAATAGCGTTTAGCTCCTTCACCCCAGCTTCCTATCCTAACACAGGACTCGGTGGTCACTGTTCAATGCATTGAAAGCAGTTAGTGGGAGGTTATATAGGGGAGAGTGGGGTAAGGTGAGCAAATTTTTACATTTGGCATAACTCCATCAAGGGAAATATAGTACTCTTTCTAACAAAGATATCTATCTACATATAGAGTCGGAAGTTTACATACACTTAGGTTGGAGTCATTAAAACTCGTTTTTCAACCACTCCACAAATTTCTTGTTAACGAACTATAGTTTTGTCAAGTTGGTTAGGACATCTACTTCGTGCATGATACAAGTCATTTGTCCAACAATTGTATACAGACAGATTATTTCACTTATAATTCACTGTATCACAATTCCAGTGGGTCAGAAGTTTACATACACTAAGTTGACTGTGCCTTTAAACAGTTTTAAACAAACAAATTATGGAATGGTTTAGAAGCTTCTGATAGGCTAATTGACATCATTTGAGTCAATTGGAGGTGTACCTGTGGATGTATTTCAAGGCCTACCTTCAAACTCAGTGCCTCTTTGCTTGACATCATGGGAAAATCAAAAGAAACCAGCCAAGACCTCAGAAAAATAATTGTAGACCTCCACAAGTCTGGTTCATCCTTGGGAGCAATTTCCAAATGCCTGAAGGTACCATGTTCATCTGTACAAACAATAGTACGCAAGTATTAACACCATGGGACCACGCAGCCGTCATACCGCTCAGGAAGGAGACGCGTTCTGTCTCCTAGAGATGAACGTACTTTGGTGCAAAAAGTTCAAATCAATCCCAGAACAACAGCAAAGGATCTTGTGAAGATGCTGGAGGAAACAGGTAGAAAAGTATCTATATCCACAGGAAAACAAGTCCAATATCGACATAAACTGAAAGGCTGCTCAGCAAGGAAGAAGCCACTGCTCCAAAACTGCCAAAAAAAGCCAGACTACGGTTTGCAACTGCACATGGGGACAAAGATTGTACTTTTGGGAGAAATGTCCTCTGGTATGATGAAACAAAAATTGAACTGTTTGGCCATAATTATCATTGTTATTTTGGAGGGAAAAGGGGGAGGCTGGCAAGTTGAAGAACACCATCCCAACCGTGAAGCACAGGGGTGGCAGCATCATGTTGTGGGGGTGCTTTGCTTATGGAGGGACTGGTGCACTTCACAAAATAGATGGCATCATGAGGGAGGACAATTTTGTGGATATATTGAAGCAACATCTCAAGACATCAGTCAGGAAGTTAAAGCTTGGTCGCAAATGGGTCTTCCAAATGGACAATGACCCCAAGCATACTTCCAAAGTTGTGGCAAAATGGCTTAAGGACAACAAAGTCAAGGGATTGGAGTGGTCATCACAAAGCCCTGACCTCAATCCAATAGAAAATGTGTGGGCAGAACTGAAAAAGTGTGTACAAGCAAGGAGGCATACAAATCTGACTCAGTTACACCAGCTCTGTCAGGAGGAATGGGCCAAAATTCACCCAACTTATTGTGGGAAGCTTGTGGAAGGCTACCTGAAAAGTTTGACCCAAGTTAAACAATTTAAAGGCAATGCTACCAAATACTAATATGTAAACTTCTGACCCACTGGGAATGTGATGAAAGAAATAAAAGCTGAAATAAATCATTCGCAATACTGTTATTCTGACATTTCACATTCTTAAAATAAAGTGGTGATCCTAACTGACCTAAAACAGAGAATTTTTACTCTGATTAAATGTCAGTAATTGTGAAAAACAGTTTAAATGTATTTGGCTAAGGTGTATGTAAACTTCTGACTTCAACTATATTTCAGGATGTTGTGTATTCCTGGAAGTAAAGTCATCAGAATTCATGTAAACATAGCTTGTCCGGGTATGGGGTACGTTTAGCCGTGGGACAAGGTAAATGAGGCCTTCTACACATTTCTGTACTGAATGAAATATTACCACAATCACAATCACTTTTTTGTCTTTTAATAATTTGAATCATATTTTAACTCTGGCTTAACACCAAACAAACGCTTTGTGCTTTTTTTAACACTCTGAACATAGTCCAGGCAGGTAGTTACGTCATATCCCAGGGATAATGCCTTGCATTACGCCTGGGAAGAACATTTGCTCAACTTGCAATTGGCTCAACCATTGGCTCAACTTACCCCATGGCCATTGGCTCAACTCACCCCATGGCCATTGGCTCAACTCACCCCATGGCCATTGGCTCAACTCACCCCATGGCCATTGGCTCATTTACTTAATTAGCAGGATGCACTTTCATGCTAGGTTAAGGACCTCATATTGAAGTGTATAGAGACCCCAACTGATTTATAGAACAATCTTAAAAGTATCTACTTTAGATACAAGCATCATGAAACCTCTTAACATAATGAATTCCTTTAACTTGGTGAAAATGTTTTTTTTCGACCTAACTTACCTCATTTTGGTATAATATTTGATCAAGTTATTCATTTTGTGTATGGTTTCCGAGAAACAAGGGTGGCTTAATTTACCCCTTTGGCTCAACCCACCCTACTGTCCACTCCATGAGGATTGATGTGTTTATGAATATCAGTCAATGTTACTCTCTTGGTGGAGGTGTCATGTTGTTGTCTCACATTGGATTATTTGGACTATTCATCAAGGGCCCGATTCAGATTTAGGAAATGAACACCTTTCCTATGGTTTTGATTTAAGCACTTCACAGTATTTTGGTATTCAGACTTATACCGGTGCGCAACAAGCTCTTTAGGAGTGGCTCCCTTATGCACACTGAGTGTGTGACAATAAAACATCCTTTTCTTCTTCTTTTTTTTAACTGCTGAAAACCCTCCCACTTGCCATCCAACAGATTTCCTCATGGAGTTTTCATTTAATGGGGTTTTCAGTACATTTATCAAAAGCCATCACTTTAAATACAGTGTGTAGCTTTAATTCTAATTTTCTCGAACAGACTCAATAATATATAGAGAGAACGGGTTCAGCAGAGCGCCTGCTAAATGACTCAAATGTAATCAATGACAGAAAGCCATCAAAATATAAGCATGTGCATATCTCCGTTTCAGCAGCAATTGGTAGATTCAAAAATTCTCTAATCTTGTAGATTATTTATCGTTACAAACGTACACTGAACAAAAATATCAATGCAACATGCAACAATTTCAAAGATTTTACTGAGCTACAGTTCATATAAGGAAATCAGTCAATTGAAATACATTCATTAGGCCCTAATCTATTTCATGTGACTGGGAATACAGATATGCATCTGTTGGTCACAGATACCTTAAAAAACGGTAGGGGCGTGGATCAGAAAACCATTCAGTATCAGGTGTGACCACCATTTGCCTCATGCAGCGCAACACATAGTGTTGATTGTGGCCTGCGGAATGTTGTCTCAATCCTCATCAATGGCTGTGCAAAGTTTCTGGATATTGGTGGGAACTGGAAAACGTTGTCGTACACGTCAATCCAGAGCATCCCAAACATGCTCAATGGTTGACATGTCTGGTGAGTATGTAGGCGGGAAGAAGTGGGACACTTTCGGCATCCAGGAATTGTGTACAGATTCTTCCAACATTGGGCCGTGCATTATCATGCTGAAACATGAGGTTAATGGAAGCAGATGAATGGCACAACAATGGGCCTCAGGATCACATCTCCCATCTGCCCGGTACAGTTGGAACCGGCATTTATCTATGAAGAGCACATTACTCCAGCATTCCAGTGGCGTCGAAGGTGAGCATTTGCCCACTGCAGTAAGGTCAAGACCCCGGTGAGGATGACGAGCATGCAGATTAGCATCCCTGAGACGTTTCTGACAGTTTGTGTAGAAATGATTTAGTTGTGCAAGTTTCATCAGCTGTCCGGGTGGCTTGTCTCAGACGATCCCACAGGTGAAGAAGCTAGAATGGAGGTCCTGTCCTGGGCTGGCGTTGTTACACGTAGTCTGTGGTTGTGAAGCCGGTTGGATGTACTGCCAAATTCTCTAAAATTATGTTGGAAGTTGCTTATGGTACACAAATTAACATTCAATTCTCTGGCAACAGCTCTGGTGGACATTCCTGCAGTCAGCATGCCAATTGCACACTCCCTCAAAACTTGAGACATCTGTGGCATTGTGTTGTGTGACACGGCAGTGGTTAGACCGTTGGATTAGTAACCGAAAGGTTGCAAGTTCAAATCCCCGAGCTGACAAGGTACGAATCTGTCGTTCTGCCCCTGAACAGCCAGTTAACCCACTGTTCCTAGGCCGTCATTGAAAATAAGAATTTGTTCTTAACTGACTTCCCTGGTTAAATAAAGGTAAAAAATATATATTTTTTAAAAACTGCACATGCTAGAGTGGCCTTATATTGTCCCCAGAACAAGGTGCACCTGTGTAATAAACATGCTGTTTAATCAGCTTCTTGATATTGACAGCCACTGCTGTCAATGGTGGATGGATTATCTTGGCAAATGAGAAATGCTCACTAACAGGGATGTAAACACATATGGAACATTTCTCGGATCTTTTCTTTCAACTCATGAAACAAATCTTTACACATTGCGTTTATATTTTTAGGAATCTGCAGGTATGCTTCAGTTTGCTGCCATATGACTGGTTTCACATTTATCTCCAGCGATCATAAGGTAAAATGTATCTATAACAATTGTAATTTATTTACTATTATGCAAACTGATTACTCATTTACCTAACTCTTATCAATAGCTCTTATGGAGAATGGTATTATCTGAAAATAAGATGTTTTTCTACTTGAAACCTAGAGGCTGCTCGACTTTATTTATAGTTTCCTCGGGCAGAGAGGTGGTGGAATAGAGCTCCACCGTGGAGGTGTCATAAACATCCCCATAAATACCCATAAAACCTAGCAGAGAAACAGGGTAATGGTTAGGGAGAAAAGTGCATTAAAAGGGAATTCAGTTCTATTTACGTGTAACTCAGGTCTGAATTCCCCCTGAGTTGCACTGGGGCTGATGTTAAAATGTATGCAAACTTCTCTTAAAGTAAATCACATTGAACACATAACACATAAAAAAATATTTATATTCATTTTGATATTTATACTACAATACTATATCTGACCGAAATGTCCTACAGATGTAGGATCTTAATTTGCAACAGGAAATGTGGATTATAATTCATGGACATTTTTGTAGGGGTTGATAAAAAAAAATTGTAAGAGAAAATCAAGTCTGAAATTTCAAAGTGGAAATTACAAACTTCTTTTGTTTGTTTTTGTTTGAATTTGACCCCTTTTTCTCCCCAATTTTGTGGTATCCAATTGTTTAGTAGCTACTATCTTGTCTCATTGCTACAACTCCCGTACGGGCTCGGGAGAGACAAAGGTTGAAAGTCATGCGTCCTCCGATACACGAGCTGTGCTTCTTAACACAGCTCGCATCCAACCCGGAAGCCAGCTGCACCAATGTGCCGGAGGAAACACAGTGCACCTGGCAACTTTGCGCCCGGCCCACCACACGAGTCGCTAGTGCGGGATGAGTCAAGGATATCCCTACCGGCCAAGCCCTCCCTAACCCGGACGACGCTGGGCCAATTGTGCGTCTGTTGCGACAGTGCCTGGGCG
This sequence comes from Oncorhynchus keta, assembly GCF_023373465.1. Taxonomy (NCBI): domain Eukaryota; kingdom Metazoa; phylum Chordata; class Actinopteri; order Salmoniformes; family Salmonidae; genus Oncorhynchus; species Oncorhynchus keta. Next base: position 35,647,358 of record NC_068447.1, read on the forward strand.
CGAACCCAGAGTCTCTGGGGGCACAGCTGGCGCTGCAGTACAGCGCCCTTAACCACTGCGCCACCCGGGAGGCAAAATTACAGAAGCCTTTAATAAACCCCACTTATCCTGGAACGTGGTGATGAAATTAAGATCGTCTCGAGCTTGATGATGAGTTTGGAAGGTACTATGGTGTTAAATGCTGAGCTGTAGTCGATGAACAGCATTCTTACATAGGTATTCTTCTTGTCCAGATGAGTTAGGGCAGTGTGCAGTGTGGTTGCGATTGTGTCGTCTGTGGACCTATTTGGGCGGTAAGGAAATTGGAGTGGGTCTAGAGCAGGGGTGTCAAAGTCAAATGGACGGAGGGCCAAATAAAAAATTTAGCTACAAGCCGAGGGCCGGACTGTTCGAATGTTCATTGAAAATTTTTTAAATGACGCATATAGTCTAGTGAACCTAATTGAACCTACTGAAAACCTAACAAATATATTCCAATATGATCAGATAAATAAAGCAATATTTTCTTATGGCTCTGTCAGTAATCTTTAATTTTCAACAGACACAAAAGACAAATTTCCTTTATATAAAAATCCCCATAACATGAACATTAAATGAAAGAAACCGGTATTCAAGGCACCATCAGTAGCCTATATTTTCTATTTTAGCAAAAGTGGGCTAAATTTACTTCAAAGAAAAAAACAATAATAGCAATTTTCTATCATCCACTCAACTGAAATATTTTTAAAATATAATTGGATTGAAATACAATAAAATAAAGTGCAAAAATCTATTAATCAAAAACAACACTTTGTTTAAGGAGAAGTAACATGCAGTGAAAACAAATATTAAACTTTAACTTTTAAACTTGAACTGAGTAAAAACTCTAAATATGTGATTGCACAGTAATGTTCACTTGTTTGAGGTTGAGGGTGATACTTGGTGGTGTCCCATCTTTTCCACAAGTTCATCAATGTTCGGGGTAAGGCTCTGAGCTGAGGAAATCCTCAGAATTGAGTGGAGGTGTTCAGCAGTAAGTCGACTTCTGTGTGATGTTTTGTTCAAGTTCATCAAAGAAAACAGTTGTTCACACAGGTATGTGCTGCCAAACATAGACAACGTTTGAGCAGCCTGGATGCGCAGCTGGGGCATTGTGTCGGGGAGGAAACGGGCGAACTCCGCAGCACCCACTGCCGCATATTTTGCCCTCAGTGCATCATTGCATTGGAGGTCAATCAACTCCATTTGGAGGTTTGGTGGTGAGCTTTCCACGTCAACAGCAAATGGGTTACCGAGCAGTTCCAACCTGCTTTTTGTGCTTCAAAGTCAGCAAATCGGCGTCGAAAGTCAGCGGCAAGCATACCTATTTTATCAGCCAACTGTGCGCTCGGGAACGCACTGGTAGAGAGCTTCTCTTTCATGGTCTGGCAGCTGGGAAAGTGGCTCAAATTTTCTTTCCGCATCTGCGTCTCCCACAGAGTCAGTTTGGTTTTAAATGCCTTCACTGTACTGTACATATCAGAGATGACACGATCCCGACCCTGCAGCTGCAAGTTCATTGCATTCAGATGACTCGTAATGTCACACAGAAAAGCCATTTCACACAGAAACATTTCGTCTCGGAGTTGTGTTGTGTCTTTCCCTTTGCTGTCCAAGAACAGACAAATCTCCTCACGAAGCTCGAAACATCTTTGAAGCACCTTTCCCTGGCTTAGCCATCGCACCTCTGTGTGATAAGGCAAATCACCATGCTCCGTTTTTAACTCCGTCAGAAATGCCTTGAACTGGCGGTGATTCAAACCTTTGGCTCTGATAAAGTTAACTGTGCGCGTGATGATGCTCATTACATGCTCCATTTTCAAGGCTTTACCGCACAACGCTTCCTGGTGTATGATACAATGATAAGCTGTCAGCTCACCTGTCGCGTTTTCCTCTTGCATCTTTTCCCGTATCTTCGCCACCAGTCCGCTCCTGTGTCCACACATCGCAGGTGCTCCGTCGGTTGTCAAACCCACGAGTTTTTCCCAAGGCAGCTCCATCTCATTTACACATCTTGACACCTCTTCATACAAATCATGCCCCGTAGTTGTGCCATGCATAGGACGTAAAGCCAAAAACTCCTCTGTCACGCTTAGGCTGGAGTCCACTCCGCGGATGAAAATTGACAACTGGGCAATGTCAGAAATGTCGGTGCTCTCATCCACAGCCAAGGAATATGCAATGAAATCTTTTCCCTTTTTCACAAGCTGCTCTTTTAGATTGATGGACAACTGGTCTACTCTCTCGGCAATGGTGTTTCTGCTCAGACTCACATTTAAAAAGAGTTGCCTTTTTCTGGGCAAACTTCGTCACAAACTTTAATCATGCAGTTTTGATGAAATCCCCCTCCGTAAATGGCCGGGCTGATTTAGCGATCTCTTCTGCCAAAATAAAACTGGCCTTGACAGCAGCCTGGCCTTGTGATTTGGCTTTTTTGAACAGAGCCTGTCGAGATTTGAGGCCTCGTTTTAATTCCTCTGCCTTTTGTAGCCTTTGTTCCATGTCCATATTCTTGTTTTTGTCCGCGTGTTTCGTTTCATAATGTCGTCTCAGATTATACTCTTTCAGTACCGCCACACTTTCTCCACACAGAAGACACACAGGTTTTCCAGCTACCTCCGTGAACAAATACTCCGACTCCCACCTTGTTTGAAACCCCGGTTCTCAGTGTCCACCTTCCGTTTTGCCATTTTTGATGGGTATCTGAAAGTTAATTTTACTGTGATGCTGACAACTGCTGTGCCAATAAATATTGAAATGAAGCAGCCTACTGCTCGGTGCGTCACCGTTGCATTGTGGGAAATGTAGTATTGGTGCGTGTAAAAGATCTGCGGGCTGCCGGCTTGCTGCGGTCTGCGGGCCGGTTCTAATAATAAATCAAGATCATCCCAGGGGCCGTAAAAAACCTTCTCGCGGGCCGGATGTGGCCCGCGGGCCTTGACTCTGACATATGTGGTCTAGAGTGTCAGGTAGGGTGGAGGTGATATGGTCCTTGACTAGTCTCTCAAAGAACTTCATGATGACGGAAGTGAGTGCTACGGGGCGGTAGTCGTTTAGCTCAGTTACCTTAGCTTTCTTGGGAACAGGAACAATGGTGGCCCTCTTGAAGCAATATCCCATAATGTCAAAGTGGAATTATGTTTTTAGACATTTGACAAATTAATTAAAAATGAAAACTGAAATGTCTTGAGTCAATAAGTATTCAACCCCTTTGTTATGGCAAGCCTAAATAAGTTCAGGAGTAAAAATGTGCTTAAAACCTGTGTGGGATAGGGGGCGGTATTTTCACATCCGGATGAAGCGTGCCCAAAGTAAACTGCCTGCTACTCAGGTCCAGAAGTGAGGATATGCATATAAACTGTTAAAATGATGTCTGTGAGTATAACAGACCATATTTGGCAGGCAAAACCCTGAGGACAAACCATCCAGGAAAAGTTTTTTTTGAGGTGACTGTGTTTTCAATTGCTTTTCTATGGGAATCTAGATTTCTGAGGCATCTGGTTGCAGTTCCTAGGGCTTCCACTAGATGTCAACAGTCTTTAAAAATTGGTTGATGTTTTTCTTTTGAGTAATGAAGAAGTATGGCTGTTCAGACTGAGTGTCGAGTCTAGTGTACTGTTGTGTTTGGGGCACACGACCTCGCGCTCGCCCCACTTTCATTTTATCTGCTATTGAATACAGTTTATATTTGATTGATTATTTACTATATAAAATACCTAAAGTTGGATTCGAAAAGTTATTTGAAATGTTTGGACCAAGATTACAGGTAATTTAGTAAATAATGTGTAGTCATGTTGGGCAAGTTGGAACCGGGTTTTTCTGAATCAAACACGCCAAATAAATGGACATTTTGGGGATATAACGAGGGAAGTAATCAAACAAAAGGACCATTTGTGATGTTTATGGGACATATTGGTAAGGCATGAATTATATCGTTATTTCTGAGTTTTGTGTAACGCTTGGTGGGTTGAAATATGATTGTCATGTGTTTGTTTTATGGGGTGCTGTCCTCAGATAATAGCATAGTTTGCTTTCGCCGTAAAGCCTTTTTGAAATCTGACACGGTGGCTGGATTAACAAGAAGTTATGATTAATTTTGCTGTTATTGCACTTGTGATTTTATGAAAGTTAAATATTTGTAATAATTTATTTTGAATTTTGCGCTCTATAATTTCACCGGATGTTGTCGAAACGTTCCGCTAGAGGAACCCCTAGCCGTAAAAGGTTTTAACAAGTCTTTTGAATGACTACCTCATCTCTGTACCCCCCACATACAATGAATTATCTGTAAGGTCCCACAGTCGAGCAGTGAATTTCAAACACAGATTCAACCACAAAGACCAGGGAGGTTTTCCAATGCCTCGCAAAGAAGGACACCTATTGGTAGATATAAAATACATATAAAAAAGCAGACATTGAATATCCCTTTGAGCATGGTGAATGAATTACACGTTGGATGGTATATCAATACACCCAATCACTACAAAGATACAGGCGTCCTTCCTAAGCCAGTTCCTGGAGAGGAATGGAACTGCTCAGGGTTTTACCGTGAGGCCAATGGTGAATTTAAAACAGTTACAGAGTTGAATGCCTGTGATAGGAGAAAACTGAGAATGGATCAACAACATTGTAGTTACTCCACAATACTAACCTTACATGCCAGAGTGAAAAGAAGGAAGCCTGTATAGAATAAAAAATATTCCAAAACATGCATCCTGTTTGCAATAAGGTACTAAAGTAATACTGCAAAGAATTATGTTACTAAAGTAATACTGCAAAGGACTCAGGGGTGTGAATACATATGTAAATTAGATATTTCTGTATTTCATTTTCAATAAATGTCCCAAAATTTCTAAAAGCATGCCCCTTGTGGGGTATTGTGTGTATATGGATGAGAAAAAAAGTCAATTTGATCCATTTTGAATTCAGGCTGTAACACAACAAAATGTGGAATAAGTCAAGGGGTATGAATACTTTCTGAAGGCACTGTGTGTCTATAAAGGATTTTATACGCCTCCAGAAGGCTCATTGGCCCAGATGACATTTGAATTCAGTTTAAGTCAGAGCAGGGTTTGCCATGGGTCATTTAATCAGTTTGATTGATTCTCAAACTGTTCAACGGCCTTCTTCTGGCAGGATGTTATATTTGGGCTTTCACTTTTGCCTAGTCCTGCAATAAAACCTTTTTTATGTGTGCGTCAATACCAAATAGGCCTAGACACAGGCAGACGTAGCCATTGGCTGAGACGCTGGAGAGACAAGTGGGGGTGTGTTCATTAGAAGGTAACATTTCCCAACAAACGTACTGACGTACGTCCTCCTTTTTTAACATTTTATTAGACGTCTCTGACGTCAGTCCCCTGGCCTCTCGTATGATAATGAGGGTGACGGAAGCGACTGGTGACATTTATTTTACTGTTGGAAGGCCAAACAATTAGTTTGTTGGTGATTTACAGACTGTATAAGTCAATGGCCATCTAATTCATCTCAGTTTTATTGCCATTCAAAGAGCATGTTTTAATAAGTCTATTTAGTTTTAAATTGGAATGATTGTGTCCCAGTGCAAAAGGCTCAGATGATGGTCTCAACTTTGACCTGAGGAATATTTAAGGACTTTGCAGCAACAGGACACATTTAAAAGAGATTTAAAAGAGAAATGGCTTGAATGTTGTATAGAGTAGAGAGGTCTACAGCATACATTAAGGAGTACAAACCCATATCCAGAGATGGCTGATGATTGTGTGAGAAACAGATGAGAAATGGTGGGAGGAAAGGCTGAGAAGAGGGTGTCACACACCACCAAAATAATTGTCTCCTTTATTTTCTATAAGGATATGGCACATGACCTGGTGCGATTCAAATGGAGGCTGGTAATAGCAAGGCTTATTTGTTAACATATTAATGGAGTAGCCTGGATACTATCAAATGCTAGACTATGGCCAATAGATCCTCTTGACACATTGTATTTATAAATAATGCACATTCATGTTTGATGTATAACACTCCCCACACATTGCTAAACAGTTCCCTAAATGTTGCAGTGTGGCTGACCTTTGACCTTGTCTGTTCCACAAACAACTCAGGCCACTCACTTGTCACACATGTTGTCATCCCATGACCACAGATTCTTGTTTTTAGATAGCACCAACAGACGGCAGAAAATACCTCATTCAAATATGCATTGTTCAACTTTAATGCGAAAAATATCATTCCTATTTTAAACTGTTAATTTGAACTTTGAATTAGAAGGGAACCCCTGTATCTTATAACTGGTGGCAACGTTTTTTTTTGGTGAATCACAGACAATTATTAAAACGATGTAGTGTTCAGTCCCAGCCACATACACAAGTCTGTATAATTCAAAAATAAAAATGATATTGATAATAAGCGCCTATATAAATATTTACAAGTGTGTGCACGAGTTTGTGAGAGAGCACAACAGGTTAAAAAAAGGGATTCCGCACGCTGTCTATACATGGCTGTTGTCTAGTGCTACGGTCCAAGCTATCTGGAATACATGGGACTTGCTACCCCGTTGAGGTGAAAATGTAAAATGGTTAAGGTAAATGTTACGGTTAGGTAAGGGTTAAAGTTAGGTAAGGGTTAAAGTTAGGAATTAAGGGTTAAAATGAGGAATTAAGGGTTAGAGGTTAAGGGCGTCCCAAGGATTCCGGATTGCTCCTGCCAGTGTTTAGTGCCACGAGCCAAACAACTCGACAGAGATAGTGTGCTAAGTTTGTCCCCGCTGGCTTCCCATCAAACTACCAGACTGACGGCTTTGTTTCATTGATAAACTAAAAAGATAGTTGTATTAGGTCGAGACGCCTGGAATAGGTTTGCGAGACGTATCGGAGACTATGGCCAACATGAAAGGATAACTGCGGATAAAGTGTCTGGAAAATAAGGAACTTCGACAGAATCTCAAAGTTTATACTTTACTGTCATGTTTATTGTTGAATGCGCTTTTGTGTGCGCGAACAAACGATATTCAGGACTGTGGGCTGCGGATACAGGTAGGCTACAGCTTTAGGTTTTGTTTTGGTTGGGAATGTTTTTAGCGATTGATTGATGAGCTTGACAGACACGCATTAAACCTTTGATGTTTTTATTCATTTGACAAAGACCACATTGTGTCGACATTATCATAATACAAATGTCATTACAATGTTGTACATTGCCTTTGGAATGGAATTGGGTCCATCTCGTAGCGATCCTGCTGTAGAAAGCCTTTGCATTTAGGTGCGCGTTTCTCGACCTTTTCACTATTGTTCAGTAGAGTGTAAGTATTACATGTGTAACAGTGTTAAACGTTACAATATTGTCTCGAGTTTAGACTTTACCTTCCAACCATAACAGCTTATGTCAGTCAACAACCTTCATAATAGTACTTGAATGTTTAACATAAACATAGGAGAGTCTATAGGAATGATGTAATGTGTGCTTCTTCAACTGAATGCCTACTGTACAGTCGTCTGTCCAAAGAAACACCTGTAAGCCAAATTAAGATTTGAGGACTATGAAAGTCCACTGCTTAAGGTGCCTGCTGTGAAGTGTTGTCTCCTGTAAGAGTTACTACTGCAGATCAGTGTTGATCAGTGTTACAGGTGCTTCTACACCTGCATTGCTTGCTGTTTGGGGTTTTAGGCTGGGTTTCTGTACAGCACTTTGAGATATCAGCTGATGTACGAAGGGCTATATAAATAAATTTGATTTGAACATTACTTTTTTAAAATGATACTGGACTCTCTTATCTTTATGATATATCCATCATTCCCTAGGGTCTTGCTGTACTGATACTGCTGTGGGCAGCACTGAGGACAATGAGGCTGTGACTGGCCTCCTGCAGCCATGACAGAGCTGGAGATTGATCAGTCCCACCTGCCACGGGTCCAGGAAGGCAAGTAGAGAACTAGACTCACTGGCCAGGTCAACAGGTGTGTGTGGAAGTAAAGGTGTAGCACTTCAGGCCAGGCTACATATGCCCTGACCATACCACCTCGCCCTCACTTCAAATAATGTGCCAATGTGTGTGACTTTGGATTACTGTGAAACTAAACAAAAAAGCCAGACCCTCATTACGTAGAACTCCTGAGGGATTTCATGGAGGGAGGTGGGTGTTCGTTAGCAACCCAGAAGCCTGTAAATGTGTTTCAGTTGTGGCCTTGTCCTTCTCTCTGTCTTCCACCAGTAAGGGCTTTGCTTTTTGTCCATCTGGGATAAGAGGTGCTTGTGATGTCTTAGCAAGACAGGCAGGCAGGATTGTATACTGTCAAAGCCAAGGCTGCTGTGTAGCGAGTGGCCTGTGCACTGAAGATAAGAGCCTGGAATGGGATGGACATTCCAGAAATCCCCCCTCTCCCCTCTCTCCCACTGCAGTTGAGGGTGGATCGCCCCACTGGCTAGGTGCATATTAGATCTCTCTCCCCCCTCTCCCACTGCAGTTGAGGGTGGAGGATCGCCCCACTGGCTAGGTGCATATTAGATCTCTCTCTCCCTGCAGTTGAGGGTGGAGGATCGCCCCACTGGCTAGGTGCATATTAGATCTCTCTCTCTCCCTGCAGTTGAGGGTGGAGGATCGCCCCACTGGCTAGGTGCATATTAGATCTCTCTCTCCCTGCAGTTGAGGGTGGAGGATCGCCCCACTAACTAGGTGCATATTAGATCTCTCTCCCTGCAGTTGAGGGTGGAGGATCGCCCCACTGGCTAGGTGCATATTAGATCGCTCCCTCTCTCTCCCCCCACTCTGTATTGTTAGGCAAACTTTGCTTTTTTAACTTGCTACTATTTTGTTGGTACTTAATGCAGTACCGATACAAACTTACTGTTTTCAACCGATGGGTTCGCATTTTCTTACACTGTAATGACAGTCGTAGGTCATAGCTTTTTTTTTTCTTTGGCATTTCTGCATAAAAGCTAACTAATGAGCAGGACAGCATTAGATGTTGAGATAATTGCTCTTTCTGTACTTGTTTCCATTGACAATGGGCACAGTGTGTAAGAGAGCGTTTCCATGCTTTATTAAGCAGAGAACAGTGGACAAACAAAGCCCACTGTAGACTCTATTGCACCACTACACTACTTGCTAAAACAATAGCAGCACTCAAAGATGTCTTTCACTTTAAACTTTACCATCACAATACATTTTTACCAAAATGATTTGTCAGAATGCATTCATTGTTTTAGTTTGGTTTACTCAAAAGGGTTAAGTTATTTAATTTCCTACTGCTAGTTTGTGTTTTGCCTCTATTTCCTGAAGTGCTGTTCCCACTGTCCCAATTGTCCTTCCCAATTCTAGAAGCTCAGCCAAGTAAACTTGCTTAGTTTTCACTCCCCCCTTATCTGTTCCTGTTTTTTCTTCTCTGCTTTCCTGATATAGTCTGCCTCATCGGAGGAATGTAGCTCCCTAAGGAAGGCCCCCACCCCCCTCTGACCCCCATCCCAGTTACTTGTTTTCCACTATATAGCACAGCGAATGTCAATATTAGCTATATTGTAAAAATTCATGAAAACAAACTTGTGCTTTTTGGTTTTAATTTAAGATTAGGTATACTGTTAACAGTGTGGTCAGGTTTAAAATCACATTTTAAGGAGAGAAATTGTAGAAATGGGCGAGGGGGGTTATGACTTTGTGGCTGTGGCAACTAGTGACGGCCCAGTTACTCTCTCTCCCAGTCCACACATCCCTCCCTCGCTCTTCCTCTCTGCTCTGTGACAGCTCTAGCCCACACTGATATTTACCGTACAGTGTCTGAGCACACAGGAGCTGATGGTCCCATATCTAGTTAAAACATTCAAACTTATAGAGAGGGACGAAAGGCAGTGGCGCAGTGGTCTAAGGCACTGCATCGTCACTACAGTCCCTGGTTTGAATCCAGGCTGTATCACATCTGGCTGTGATTGGGAGCCCCATAGGGCAGCGCACAATTGGCCCAGCGTCAGCCAGGTTTGTTCTGGGTAGGCCGTCATTGAAAATAAGAATTTGTTCTTAACTGACTTGCCTAGTTAAATAAAGGTAATTTATTTTTTATAAATAAATAAAAAGAGCAAGGCCTGGTTGCATAAAACATCAAGTTTATTTCCTCATTTTTTCCCCCCCTTAAAGTTTCCTTGACTTAAAGTCAGTTGCACAAAACATTTAAGTGTGAATTTTCCCCTTAAATTAAGTAAAAAGGTTAAGGTCAAAACTACCATTCCAGTGTTTTACTTGCTATATTGTATTTACTTTGCCACCATGGCCTTTTTTGCCTTTACCTCCCTTCTCACCTAATTTGCTCACATTGTATATAGACTTGTTTATACTGTATTATTGACTGTATGTTTGTTTTTACTCCATGTGTAACTCTGTGTCGTTGTATCTGTCGAACTGCTTTGCTTTATCTTGGCCAGGTCGCAATTGTAAATGAGAACTTGTTCTCAACTTGCCTACCTGGTTAAATAAAGGTGAAATAACATTTTTAAAAAAGGGTGCCCATGAGGTCCCTTAAGTGCGTCATTAATTTTGGATATCAATGCAAACAATGTTTGTGGCGCCGAGTATTGTTTTATTCTGCCCTGTTTTCAAAAGGAAAACGTATACCAGCATGCTAGCTGCTTAGCTAAACAATGGAAGGTGTACAATCCATGGCTACAAAGCTAGCTACTCTGTAAGTTAGTGTGACATGCTAGAAATGAAAAGAAACAAGTTGAGGAGAAAAAAGTTACTGAAAGAAACGTTATCATTATTTTGCGATCTCCCAAAATAAATGCATTCTCATTGAGACATTCGTTCAGTAAATCGGGTCATCTCCATGGTAACCATAGACTCTTTCTGCCATACATGCCTTTAAACTACTGTAAAATCCCTTAAAATATGCAATTACCTAAGGAAATGTTTGAGGGGCTCTGTGCAACACCCTTAAGAGAAACACTTAAGATGTTTTATGCAACCGGGCCCAGGAAGGGAACAGTGGTGGGGGGGGGATTTGGCCTAAAATAGAACCCCTTTTCACTTTCTCCCACTCTCCCTCCACTTCTTTTGTCAACCAGCCACTTCACATCCACAGGCCAAGTGGCTGGGGAGATAAAAGCCAAGTGTTTCACCAGTGGCTTCCTCTCACTTTCGGTTGGTTGGACAGATTTGCACGTTACTCATTGTTTTAACACCAATCATTTTCCTAGTGCATGATTGACATCCCCGGTGGAGGAAGATTCATGATAAGGGAGGTTGTTTTTACCCAGAGGTCGTAAAGGTCATGGCTTCCTGCTTCTGACTCTTCACTTCAACATTTTACTGACTCTTCCTCTGGAGAGGCTGTAACAACAGACTTTGGAAAACAGCTACTGTCTGGAACCCTCATCAACCTGTTTCTCTCTTCTTCAAATGTTGGATCTATCAGAAACCCTGGATGTCGTCCCCCTTACTCCCTCATCTTGACAATTTGATACCGTGTTAACCCCTACCCACCAATTTGTCCTTCCTTCAAGTGCCACTACCAATTCCACCTGATCTCTTACTCCCTATCCTCTTACGAAACATGCTTTATAAGTCAGTGCCTTTTGTAAAGAAGCTTAAGATCCCCTCCCCTGTAAGATAATGTAAACAACATATTTGTGCTGAATCTATTCTCCTCGCTCTGTTTTTATTGTCACCACAGACTACTCCCTCCCAGCCCTGTCATGCAGTGTGTCCCTCCCCATCCACACCCCTGGATGTGGAACTTGAGCATAGTTTAAGTGTTGAATGAGTTCCAGAAAACAAGTTGGTTAACACACCTACCCAGGAAGCCCGCCAGTCACTTCCACCTCCACTGCTCTAGGGCCTGAGGGAACTGAGTTGAGCTGTCACTGCCTTCTGTTTAGCATGATGATTTTGCATTCAAATAATGTATTTCAAGATAGATGCACTTCTCGTGTGTGTGTGTCCCATCAATATAATTTTTCTGAGTGAGTTGAGGCCTGGAAAAAGACTTCAACTCCTGAGCTGTCCTGATTCCAAGCCAGATTAGGGACTAATCCTACTCCTTCCATGGCACAATGGGCAGTCTGGACACAAGGGCGGCTGGTCGATCAAGTTAGTGGTAAAGTCTCTCTAGCCATATGGCAGGTGTGTGTTGTCTGTCTGTCTGGATGAGGGTTAATGCTGGGCTTAAACTCTGAATACTGGCCAGACTCAGACTGGCATTCCTCCACAGTGATCGTGAAACTTAATGTGTCTCGGCTTAGTGTCAGAGAGAGTGGTCACCTTTTGACCTACAGTATTGAGCACTTTTGCATGCTGCCTTCAAAAAGACTACGGCCGGTATTCAATCTGATTATGCTTTGTCGGCAATGCACGTTTTAAAGGCAATTTTCACGGCGAATGCTGCAGATGTCGGTGCAATCGGAAATGACCTTTTTAAATAAAGCAAGATCTAATTGAATCCCGGCCTAAATTGACCAACTAGAAACGTCAGTCTTTGTTGTGGTACATGGTTTGAACCCCTGTATGAAAGGCCCAGGGTCGTGGGCGTCCTCCCTTCCCTGTTTACAGAACAAGAAAAAAGGGAGACATCCTCGATTTGACTGAACTTGGGCTGCTTGTGTAAACCCAAAATGTAACATGGCATTATTAGAGCAGGGTGTAGTGCAGGTAACTACAGGGCAACATTTCCCTGCTACTACAGTTCACCAGAGAAATGGTGGCTTCAGTCTCAACCTATTTAGAAAGGAGAGTTCGAGACAAGTTAGAGGGATACATGGAGACAGACAGAGACAGGGGTGTTGATCATTGACCGTTAACATGGGACTCTCCCAGTCGATGATGACAGCGGGTGTTTTAATTGGAATTTCACAATCTCCTCAAAGAAATGACTCCTTTTCATGACATCTGTAGTGTAGGCTATTTGATGTGTGTGTGTTTGAAAAAAGGACTGTAAAAGCTCCGATAGAATGTCAGAACTGAGGAACAGGAGAATGTGACTGGCTATGGGGTGGAGCCATTTGTCTGTCAAGCATGTAGTGTTTATTTTGCCAGAGTGACTTGACCATGTCAGCCCCAGAGTGAGTTTTTTTTTTTTTTTTTTTACAAATACACACTGCTGGCAGAGATGTTTAGACCCTCCTTGGGCTACTGTAAACAACCCACTGGTCTCTTAAAACTAGCTATTAAAACTAGATCAAAGGAGGGGGCAATACAGTGGTCATTTTTCCACCTAAAGTTTCAAATGTGTTCCACTAAAACCATTAACAACAACCAGCCTCCTCACTAAAGTTCTCCTCTGCAAATCTGGTATCCCTTTCTCTCTCTGTCTCGGTCTCTCTCTTTCTCTGTCCCTCTAACTTTCTGGTAGCTTATGGACTGGGGGGAATGGTTAACGATCTGGTTGTAATCTGATCTGGGGCATTACTATGTTCAGCAGGTGGCCGGTATATCTCAGTCACTGGGATGGGGGAGCTGTCACTGTGTAACACTGCCGGGCCATAATGCAGCAGTTTGATTGAATTAGGGAGTCTTTAGATGCTGCTGTGGGGGCCCCAACAGGCACCTCCAGGGACCAGGCACAAGGCACTAAAGATCGATCTGTACACACTGGCCTCTCCTCAGGAAGGACTCGGACATGCTGTTTAGGGCTGACCCCATTTAGCCGACTGGTCGATTGTTTGGTCGATAGGCTGCAGTTCGAGCAGTTGCAAAGAAAAAAGGAGGGGAATGGATACCTAGTCAGAGGTGTGGGGGGGCTGCCTTAATTGACATCCACATCTTCGGGCGCCCAGGGAGCAGTGGGTCAACTGCCTTTCTCAGGGGCAAGATGACTGATTTAAAAAAAATAAAAAATATATAAAAAAAACTTCGGCACACCAGTAGTACTGGACTCGGTAGTACTAGTAATACTGGTGTGTACTGTCTTTTTTTTGTTTGTTTTTTAAATGTAATTTTTACCCCTTTTTCTCCCCAATTTTGTGGTATCCAATTGTTGTCTCATCGCTACAACTCCCGTACAGTCTTCAATGTTTGTTTGGTTACGTCATTTCCTGTAACGCATTTTATTATTATTGTTAGTCTTTTACAATTGTCATTGTCAGTGGACACATTGTTTACAGAGCGCACAACCTAGGCTACACTTGTGAGAAACCAGGTTTGGTTCATTCCATTTACGAGTTGTCAATTTATTTGTTGTGTTTATTTATTGAAGCTTAGTGGTTAGCATTGGACTAGTAACCGAAAGGTTGCAAGATCGAATCCCCGAGCTGACTTGATGAAAATCTGTCTTTCTGCCCCTGAACAAGGCAGTTAACCCACTGTTCCTAGGCTGTCATTTAAAATAAGAATTTGTTCTTCATTGACTTGCCTAATTAAATAAAGGTAAAATACATTTGGTATTTTAATAGGATCCCCATTAGCTGTTGCAGCAGCAGCTACTCTTCCTGGGGTCCACTAGAGTTGTCTTTGTGGTAGACAGTCTGTAAAAAGTTGTTTTATATACTGAACAAATGTGTGTGTGTGTGTGTGTGTGTGTGTGTATATATGCAACAATTATTTTTACTAGAGTTACAGTTCATATAAGGAAATCAGTCAATTAAAATGAATTAGGCCCTAAACTATGGATTTCACATGCCTGGGCAGGGGCACACAGCTGTGGGTGTCTCTCGGAGGGCTTAGGCCAACCCACTGGGGAGCAAGGCCCACCCAACCAGAATGAGTTTTTCCCAACAAAAGGGCTTTATTACAAACGGATACTCCTCGGTTTCATCAGCTCTCCGGGTGGCTGGTCTCAGATGATCCTTCAGGTTAAGAAGACTGATATGGAGGTCCTGGACTGGTGTGGTGACACATTGTCAACGGTTGAGAGGCCGGTTGGACATACTGCTAACTTCTCTAAAACAACATTGGAGGCGGCTTATGGTAGAGAAATGACATTTTCTGGCAACAGCTCTGGTGGACATGCTTTCGGTAATTATGCCAATTTCATGCTTCGTTTAAAACTTGAGACATCTGGCATTGTGAGGTTGTCGGACAACACATTTGTATTGTTCCCACCACAAGGTGCACCTGTGTAATGATTTATTTCACCTCATGAAACATGGGACCAACACTTTACGTGTTGTGTTTTTATATTTTTATTCAGTATGAATACACTTTACAGATCTAAGAATTTAATATCTCTTGCATGTATTTTTGTTTCTTCACTATGTATTATTTTTGGGTGCTTGTGTAAAAGAGTGAGCACACTGCCATGAGGCAAACCTTTTTAGTGTGTGGCTGTAGGGAGGAGTGATGGTAGAGACAGAGGCCCAGACCCTACACACAGCACACAACATCGTCTGGTCTGGTCTGCTCTGGTGCACAGTTACACTGCAGCTGCTGGCATAATTCCAGACTGGGTGTTCCTCTGAGACTCGCTGGGCAGTCCTCCAGCCATGAAACTCATTGACTCTGGTCATCACACTACAATAATAGACATACCCAAACACACAGGAAGGGCTTGTTTGTATAGCCTGTTTAGATGTAGTCTATGTAATGTCTTGTACCCTTTCTGTTGGCCTCTTAGTACAAAATGTGATTGGACCAGGCAGTGTAGGATGTCATGGGTGACTATTGATGTGGTCTGCGGGACTGCTGTGCCAAAAACACAACTGCCCACTACATTGTCTCCTTGCAGCGCAATTCAGCACCAGTCAGATCTTTTGTTACGGTACCACAGTGGCAGTTGCACTTTCAGTATTATGTTTCTTTCAGTATTGAATCCACTGTACATCGAAACAGAATAGAAGTATTTGACGTCACTTGTCTTTCTCTCATTAAAGAACAAATATTATTTTCCCCCCCAAAGCTATGGTCACATATTATGACATGGAAATAAAGACGTTTAGTCCTTTTTTTGTAGAAATAAATGCTTTTTTCTTTTTTTTCTTTTGTGATTTGAAATGTTAAAATGGCTTTTGACCAACTGCCATTTTTTCCCCTTCAGTGTGCCATGTTTTTGCTGTCCTAGAGGATGGAGCGTTGGCACACAACCTACAGGAACAGGAAAGTAAGTACAACTATATCAATCCCAGTCCCTCATAGTAATGAGTCAGTTACAGTAGTAGTTGGTCCACTCTATCTGTCTGCGTGTAACCCTGTGTTCCCCTCTGTTCCAGTTGAGCAGTACTACACTACCAACATGCAGAAGAACCAGCTGGTGCAGAATGATATCCGCATTGCCAAGAGGCTGCAGAATGAGGAGGAGGAACAGAGAGCTCAACACGGAGCCCTCCTGAGCCAGGCATCTAGACAACTGTAAGGCACTGTGTTGATTTAAATAAATATTACTTACACACACACGTTCTCTACCTCATCCTCTCGATGTGCATGCACACACACACACGTTCTCTACCTCATCCTCTCGATGTGCATGCACACACACACACACACACGTTCTCTACCTCATCCTCTCGATGTGCATGCACACACACACTTTTTACTATCCCTGTGGGGACCAAAACATTTATTCCCGTTCAAAATACTATTTTCCCTAACTCCTAAATCTATCCCCTAACCTTCATTCTAACCCCAATTCAAACCCTAACCCCTAAACCTAAAATAGACTTTTTTCCTTGTGGGGACTGGTGAAATGTCCCCACTTCTCTGAATTTTCCTTGTTTTACCAGTCTTGTGAGGACTTCTGGTCCCTGCAATGATACTAAACCCACCACACACACACACACACACACACACACACACACACACTACCTGATACTCTCCATATTACCTCTGTGCATTTATTGTACTTACCTGTCTGTCATTATCTCAAACTCTCTAGTCCACCGGTATTCAAACTTTTCAGCGAGAACCCCATTTTTGTTTCCACCAGAATTTCTGGGGACCCTATGTTTTCGTGACCCCACTCCAAATCTAATGACGCAACCATAAAATATACACATTTCTAGTTATACATTGACAAATAACCTTACATTCATTACATTTTAATCTCTTATCAAAATGAAAATAAAATTGTTCCAACATGTTTTATTTTTCTAATGCATCTTTCTCAACAACCCCAAAAAGAATTGTGACCCTCTGCAGCTTGACCCCGACTGATCTAGACGGTTTCCATAAACACTTCTTAAATCATTTAAAATGTGTACTCTGGTATAGTGTACATATGGCTTGCAGCATGTTGTACATACTATACTGTATATGAAACACAGGGTGGTCTGATCTCTCGGTAGTAATCCTAGCCCTCTCCCCTGTCCCCTCTGTGTACACAGTCAGGAGGAGGACTCTGAGTACGCCAGGATGATCCAGGAGGAGATCTTGAGATGTGCTGATGAGGAGGCTCAGAGAAGGGAGCTGGAGGATGAGGTAAACTGCAGATGCCTTTTGATTTGAGGAGAGACTGGCGGTTCATAGTGGTTCTCTACAATACTGATTTTGTACTCACTGCTCAGTAATCCAAGTGGATTTCCTATAGCTTCCTGTATCTACTTCAGTTCTGTGGGGTCCAAATAGCTTGATATATAATGTGGCTCTGTAAAGAATAAGGTCCCAGTGGAGCTGAATGCTGCTCTGGGCCGCTGGTTTACCCACTCAGATTTGAGCAGGGTCAAAGGCCACCAGAGTGACAACTTGTGCGCTTTTAGCATGAATAACAAGTTGAGCAGTTTCCTGGTAATTCACTCCAGATTATGCTCCATCCCTTTTACTGTCCCACTGAAGGATAGTATTATGACAAACAGGCTAGATGGATGCAGAGGCTTTATCTGTACAATTTTGTAAAATATTTTGTCAAAAATGGGTGCATTGCCTTCAAAGTATTCACACCCCTTGAATTTAAATGTATTTGATTGTCATTTTTTTGTCAACAATCTACTCAAAATACTCAACGCATGTCAAACTGTCAAAGTGAAAAATTCTAACATTTGTAAAAAATAATATTATGATAAATAAAACACTGTTTTGATTAGGTATGTATTCAACCCCCTGAGTCAATACATGTTAATCACCTTTGGCAGCGATTACAGAGTGTATTTCTGGATAAGTCTCGAAGAGCAAGTGCTGAGCGATTTAACCAAAATTATGTTTTTTTGGGGGAGGTTATTAATATGGGCAGGTGGGACGGTAGCGTCCCACTTGGCCAACATCCAGTCAAATTGCAGAGCGCGAAATTCAAAAATACGTAATTGAAACTTTCTTGAAAATATGTTATACATCAAAATAAAGCTTAACTTCTTGTTAATCCAGCCGCTGTGTCAGATTTCAAAAAGGCTTTACGGCGAAAGCAAACCATGCGATTCTCTGAGGACAGCGCCCCGCATACAAACACATGCAAATCATATTTCAACCAGGCAGGTGTGCCACAAAAGTCAGAAATAGCGATATAATTAATGCCTTACCTTTTGAAGCTCTTCTTCTGTTGGCACTCAAATGTCCCAGAAACATCATAAATGGGCCTTTTTGTTCAATAATGTCCTTTATGTCCCAAAAATGTCAATTTATTTGGCGCGTTTGATTTAGAAATACACCGGTTTCAACTCGCCCAACATGCTTACAAAGTATCTAATAAGTTACCTGTAAACTTGGTCCAAACATTTCAAACAACTTTCCTAATCCAACCTCCGGTACCCTAAAACGTCGATAAAATTTAAGACTGAGTAAACTGTTTCTAATACCGAATAAAAACAAGGTGAAGCGCGCTCCAGTTGACCAAAACAGTAGAGTCCACCTGGAGTGACACTTACAATGGATAGGACTACTTCATTTCTCAAAAGAAAAACTATCAAACCATTTCTAAAGACTGGTGACATCTAGTAGAAGCCACAGGAACTGTAGCCAGCTCCTAATAAGGGTATCCCATAGTAAACAATTGGGAAATCCTATGACAATATATATATTTTTAAATCCCTGGATGGTTTGTCCTCTGGGTTTCGCCTGCCATATCAGTTCTGTTATACTCAGACATTATATTAACCATTTTAGAAAACACAATTTTCTATCCAAATCTAACCATTTATATGCATATCCTAGCTTCTGCGCCTGAGTAACAGGCAGTTTACTTTGGGAATGCTTTTCATCCGGAGGTGAAAATACTGCCCTCTACCCAAGAGAGGTTAAACAACTAATTGACCGACATTGGAATTCAAGTAATTGAACCTTTCATTTCGGGATTTTTGTGAGCCCAGCACACCGTTTCTCTAGAGAGAAATCGAATCATTCACGAGAGAAGTCCAAAACTATATGGGAAACATGGCAGAAGGAAGTTGTAGTTTTCATAGCAAATATTCAACCTAGTTCGGCACAGAGACATGGTAATTAATTCAATTACCATGATTTCTGACTCGGACACAGATGGATACTCCTTTACGCATGCTACGTTAGGTTAGATACACAGACCGCATATGCTTCCGCATGAAAAGAGGAATGTACACAATAAGACGATGGAGGCTTGATACCCATATGATGTAGTTTACATCATATGATGGCGCTTTTTGCGTCATATGATCCAAAAAGCATGATACACGAATGATTCCTGTATTTTGACAGTTTCCTATCTTAATGTTATTGCTGACAAACAAAAGATTTGGGACTATGTCAACAATGGACTAATCAAATGTATTTATAGAGCCCTTTTGACATCAGCAGTGGGTGGAATTATCCTTTAACAATTACAAGCATACCCATAACATGATGCAGCCACCACTGTGGTTGAAACTATGAAGAGTGGTACTCTGCTATGTGTTGTATTAGATTTTGTCACATTAGTGTTATTTACCACTGTAAATCATAGGTATCAGTGGTTTGGGCTGGATTATCCCTTTTAGATGAAGCTTAGATGCCTCACTCTCATAAAGGATCCTTGTTCAGAGTGAGTGAAGTCAGAGCAGACTGTGGGTGTGTCCATCATTCTAGGGGTAGGGTGGAAATCTTTTAGTGGCTTGGCCCAGGAACAGTAGTGTTGCTGTAAGTGGTGGTCTTTCATGTTGCCAGTCCTTTTTGTGTATACATATTCCAGTTACAAGGTTATTGCAAGTCCCCAAAAGACAGCAATTTGTTAATTTTAATGAATTCTTCAAAGACTTGATGTCTAAAGGTCAATGTCTTTGCTCGTCTGTAGAATCACTTGACTAAGCTTAGTCTTTACTCCATGGATTTAATAGTGCTAAATCACTTTCAGAAGCCTCAGTGTTAGCTAATTATAATGATGAGCAAACACACTCCAAGCAAATTCACCTTTATGGAAGATTGGCTGATGTAGTGTGTTGATTAAATATTAGCATCCCCGCTGACTGTTTAATTGCACAGCAGAACAGAAGGCACCAGGCGGTGCAGTCAGTCTAAATGCCAGATCCCCATGGCACTTCCTGAGCTAACCTGCCATGTCAAGCTGCTAATTGTCTGCTGAGGCTGGCAGCGCTGAGCTGGCGAAGTGCTCTGTGACTCAAGCTAGAGGAACAGTGCTTGTGCTCGTATGGTCTTTCTTAACACTTCACTTGTGTCATTAGAGATGTTGAACTGAGAACCCTCTAAACCTGCAGCGCTTGATCTACAAGTGGTGTCGAGAGGTTATACTGACAGGGATTGTTGTCCTTTTTTTGCAGACATAAAAAAAGTCTCTCTAAAAACACAAACCTTTTTGCTTCCTATGGTGTAGCTTAGACCTTACTTTACATAATCAGTGTTGAGTCTGTGCCCACCATCGGTGGAGACACAACATGCTCTTGAATACAGGTGTCACCTAGAGCCAGAAATCACCATAATTTGCAAATAAAATCATTAAAAATCCTACAATGTGATTTTCTGGATTTTTCTCTCATTCTTTCTGTCATAGTTGAAGAGTACCTATGATGGAAATTACAGGCCTCATCTTTTTAAGTGGGAGAACTTGCACAATTGGTGGCTAAATAATACTTTTTTGCCCCACTGTATTTTTATAGAGGGCTTCTTCATTACAATGGATAGATGATGTCTGTCTTACAGGAGGGCTCTGGGGATAAAGGCATAGCCCAGGTCTCTGGAGGTCTATTAGAGCTGCTCTTGTACAGGGTGTCTCTGGCATGCCCAGTTGACAAGGTGTTGGGTGAAAGTGAAGCAGTCCTCTTAGCACTTTTTCCAGAGCAGAGCCCAGTCTCTGCTTGCCCGGCAGGCAGGGGGAGATGAAAGGTTGATCTGTCTCTGGTCTGCTGGTCTGATCTGCTGGTCTGATCAGCCCCCAGGCCTTCCTGAAATAACCAGCCTCGCCAGGCCACCAGGAGCCTGGTCCTAGATCTATTTGTGTCGTCTTGCCACATTGACCATAAGAGTTGGTAAGACGGCACAAACTGAACTGGGACCATGCTAACCCAGAGTTGGTTTTGTGCTGAGCGGCCAATGTGGACCTGCCCAATTTCACTCATAATGGAGACAAGTGACCTACTGTGACTCTGCATTCAACACTTCCTCTGTCGACAAATGCCTTTCTAATGCAGGCCACCCAGATTCTGTCTATGCAATGACAGCGGCTAGCCCTCAGTGTTTATCATGCTGCGGGTTTCCACCCATGATAATAAATACTGTTTAGTTGTAGTGCTCTCATTTCCACAGAACAAGGCAAAGATACATGCGTGTTGTGTTCTATGGAGTTCATGTTTTGTCATTTACTGTTTGTTTGCGTTAACCCCCTGAACCACCAGACTGAGTCATGGACCATTGTGATCCTTGTTTGTACTTAGAGTATACTTCTTGGCATTGTTCTTAATCTGTGTCATAATCGTACACTTGTAGCCATGTTGTTCTGTGGATGCTTCACATCACTCACCATTCATTCTTTGCTGATTTCTTTGAAGGTTCTGTTAACTGCTAGTACTTGCTTTACCATCTTGAGTAATTGCTTCGGTCTTTGTACGGTGATTGTGGACAATATTATACTGACACCTTGTGGTGCTAATCTGTACTGTACATATTAATGACCTCCTTCATGGGCAGGGAAATCAGTGGAAAGGGTTTTTGAATGAAGGCTAGATGGTTGGAAACTTAATAGGAAGCACAGTCGTTGATGCCAACATTTCCCCACGTACACGCCTGGTTAACCTCACCCGCAATACTTGGCTGACATTTTTGACTCTGTATGGCAACTGAGTGTGTGAAGAGTCTGTTCTGCTCTGAATTGACCTCAAATCAGTCTTATTTACTTTGATATTTGATACCTGCTGAAGACATTTGTTTCTATCTCAAAACTATTCATTTTATTGACATGTGCTGACTGAATTTATTGTTACGGTTCTGGTCCCATGGATGAAACGATAGACACAGGCGTTTTGCAATAACATCTGTTAAACATGTGTATGTGACCATTGAAATTTGGTAACATTGTTTCCACAGGAAATGGCTAAACGCATTCAGGAAGAGGAGGGGCTGAGGGTCAGACAGAGGAGTAGGCAGGAGAGTCTCAGTGACGGTACGGCCACACTTTGTTTATCTTGTATAAGGGAAGCAACTGATACTGTCACTTTCCAAATATTGCTAACCATTCCAATAATGTCTCTAACGGTGTACTTAATGTGTAAAAGGCTCCTGTGTTGACAAGACCATTTGTTTTAGGGTTCCTTTTTATCTTTCTGTGGCTTCTTTTATTTCTGAAATCATGTCTAAATGATTGATTGCTTTGGTTTGAATCATACTTTGGGTGGTGCCTGTTACTCTGACCTTTCCTGATAATTCTGTTACTTCTCAATTATTTTTTTCAAAGCCATGATTGGGGTGCGTGCTGTTTTCTTTTATGATCACAACGAGGACAAAATATGACACTGAGGAACTTGAAATCTTAATGAACTAAATAAACCCCACTGTTTCTAATTTCACTGAAAGTGACGAACCATCAAGCCCTCCACACCTGGATCATTGTGACCGCGTTGTAGGTGTAGATCATAGATGCTGTGTGGTAAAGTCTAACGCTTGCATGGGGAGGATGGGCCCTAATCTAACTCTGCTTTGCTCTGCATGCTTGACTGCTGTCAATCCCATCTGCATCCACTTGACCCCACAGGTCTCCTGGCAGCATAGATGGTCAGCCTTATCCCTTTGGCAATCACTCAGCTATAGCTATCTCCTTAATAACATGGACCATGGCACTGTATGTGTTTTGTCTGTCAAGCTTGTATTTGAATGTGCACTTATAGCTAAATAATCTTATGATAATTTAATGACATGCCTCTGTTGGGCCCAATAGGGTTAAGAAGTGTTTTAAAAAAAAGTGCATTTAATTTAGCATGGCCCCTTGTATTTTCACATGCAGCCCAAGTCTGTCTTGCACTATTTACTGCACCTGCCTAATAATACATGTAAAACACAAACACCCACATTCACCTGCTTTTGTGTTTGCATGTTTGGCTTGACTAAAGACAGTGCCAGCGTCCCTGCCTCGGCTTGCCCACACCAGCCTGCTCTCAGCACCAGCCCCATACATGGAGAAGAGCTGCACCATCAGCCTGCTACCAGCAGGTGGCAGTGTTCTATCTCTAACACACAGCCACAGTCAGACTCTACAGCTGCGCCTCTGTCTGAGCCCTACAGGACAGCAGGACAGAATAACAGAACTCTATCATCACGTGATAGACACATGGATCCCCCTAGACGCATCAGAAACTACCTCCAATGCCCTCCACCTGACTATCTGAGTGATGAAGGCTCAGAGCACACAGACACTGTTTTCCCTGAACACCTCCCTCCATCCCGGCCGTGTAGACAGGAGAAACGTCTCAACACTGCCCCTAGTGGTTACAGGACTCCTGTGCACCGGCCACAAGAGCGAAGCAGCGGGAGTCTCAGCCGCCACAACCGCTTCAGAGAGGACCATGGCAAGGTTTGGGAGAGGGGCAGAGGAGAGAGGGAAGAAAGGGGGAGTCTGCGGGACAGGGATAGGATTTGGGACATGAATCCCAGGGTAGCTCGTGATGGGGGTTATGACAGGGACCCCAGGTCAGAGGATGGCAGGGAGCGGCACTACAGAGGAAGAACTAGTGACCCTGCTAGAGGGGTGCAGGATAGAGACCGAGATGAGGTCAGAAGGAGCTGGACCCACAGAGAGACCAGCGACAAGAAACAAGTCCGCTTCCAGGACGACACCAGCAGACGCTGTCATAGTTACCATGGCGACAGCAGGCGGGCAGGAAATGTCTGGGAACTGATTGCCCATGACTTAAGAGAGCGGGGTGTGGCCTTGAGGCAAAGCTTCAACGGGGGGTCACGGTCACAGCGGGCAAGGGGTAAGGGCAGAGACAGCCAGGTGCATGATGGGGGAAATACCATCGCCTGTAACAACTCTCAACCACAGAGGGCTTTTCAAATGGCCATTTGCAACAGGCCCAGTTACCATGGAGATGTCAGGGAAAGGAGTGCCTCACAAAGAGAGAGCCTCTGTCACCGTGGTCATGAGGGGGAGAGAGAAAAAATCCATGAAAACCTGACCATAGACGAGGCTAGTGGGACTGAGGTCTATGATGAACACTGTAGAGATGATAGGCTGTTCAGCAGAGAGAGCGAGGGGAGGAGTAGTGGAGACTCCAGACACAAGGTCAGCTCAGGTGGGGACAAGGAGAGGGAGGAGGGCAGGGGCGACAGGCACTACCATAGCGAGCGCAGGGTGAGGAGTGAACACCAGCATGAGGAGGAGGATAAGCAGTACCACTCCGAGGAGGAGGAGAGACCCCCACTCTCACAGAAAGTCTCCCAGCGCAGCCAAAGCTTCTGCAGCAGAGGGCCCTCCATCAGGGCCAGATCCAAGCACACCCACAGAGCAGGTAACACGCAGAGCTACAGGCTGCAGGTACCTCAGTGCTCTGAACAGGCAGACCTGCAGGGAGGCAGCTACTGTACTTTCCCTTTTGATTAAGGGTATTTTTTCAAAAGTGTGATATTTCCTCTGTAATATTGTTGGTCATTCTGATGGTCTGGGAAATATCTTAACCTGGATTTCCTTTATTCAGAGAACAGCTGCTCTTCTTCAACCCCTCTCCAGCCTTCATCTTCTTTGTCCTCTCATCTCTTGAAATGATCTAACAGACTGATCTAACAGCATGTGCTGTATCGTTTCTTTCCTCTAATTACATGTCTGTCTTCATCTTCAAGGTCTGTTATTTATATACCTATATACCTTTTATCATACCACATCACAGCATCACTCCCATCACACCCCTTATTTCTCTAAACCCTCCTGACTCCAAGTCTCTCCTCCCACAGGAGCCGCACTGCAGCTGGAGAAAGGGGCGTGTCTGGACCTGGGGGAGCTGCAGCAGGTGCTGCTGGATGAGGAGCTGGCCAGGAGGCTGCAGGAGGAGGAGAAGCTGCTGAGGAGGGTAAGGAACAGGAAGGATACCCCACCCACAGTGCCACCTGCTGGATGTACTTTCAGCTCTCCCGAATACTACTATGTTGCTGAGTGTTAACCACTCTTCTCTGGTGTTGTCATTGCAGAGTCCTCCAGCCCGTCCCTCCCACTATCAACGTGATTCCTATCCAGCGGGAGACTTCAGAGTGGCACAAGTGGCCCAGGATGAGGTAAGATGTTGTTTTGGAGGTACAGCCGTAAATATAATGATTTCGTCAGTTTCTTTAAGGGAGTCTCAAGTTTGTATGAACTTTTTATCACCCAATCTCACTAGTCATCAGATAAATCATAGGCTTAGCAAAACCATTAGAAAATGCAGCCTTCAAAGCCAAAGGTGTGATTATGACACTTTGTGGTCACTGTGTCCTCTGTCAGGAAATCGCCCGCTTCATGCAGAAGCAGGAAATGAAGTCAAAGCGTCGTTCACGTGACCTTGATGGCCCGGGGTCACAGCGTGAACCGCATGACCTGGCTGACCCCTATGACAGGAGAACTGCCAGAGAGAGACTGGTAGCTGCTGCTGTTTTTGGGGGGGTTTTCAATCGCTTTTTGGTGCCATTTTCACGTGTGTGTGTGGTGAATTTAACACTTGTAATGCAGCAGTCTCATATTAACAAGTATTTATTGTGCATTCATTTTGAAGACTTCTTTCACCATTGATCCAAAATACTGTTGAAGTCTGTAGTTTACATACACTTAGGTTGGAGTCATTAACTCGATTTTCAACCACTCCACAAATTTCTTGTTAACGAACTGTAGTTTTGGCAAGTCTGTTAGGACATTTACTATGTGCATGAGACAAGTCATTGTCCAACAATTACTTATAATTCACTGTATCACAATTCCAGTGGGTCAGAAGTTTACATACACTAAGTTGACTGTGCCTTTAAACAGCTTGGAAAATTCCAGGAAATTATATCATGTCTTTAGAAGCTTCTGATAGGCTAATTGACATCATTTGAGACAATTGGAGGGGTACCTGTGGATGTATTTCAAGGCCTACCTTCAAACTCGGTGCCTCTGCTTGACATCATGGGAAAATCAAAAGAAATCAGCCAAGACTTTAGATAAATAATTGTAGACCTCCACAAGTCTAGTTCATCCTTGGGAGCAATTTCCAAATGCCTGAAGGTACGACGTGTACTATTGTTTGTACAGATGAACAAGTATAAACACCTTGGGACCACACAACCATCATACCGCTCAGGAAGGAAACACGTTCTGTCTCCTAGAGATGAAGGTACTTTGGTGTGAAAAGTGCAAATCAATCCCAGAACAACAGCAAAGGACCTTGTGAAGATGCTGGAGGAAACGGGTAGAAAAGTATCTATATCCACAGGAAAACGAGTCCAATATCGACAACCTGAAAGGCTGCTCAGCAAGGAAGAAGCCACTGCTCCAAAACTGCCAAAAAAAGCCAGACTACGGTTTGCAACTGCACATGGGGACAAAGCTCTTACTTTTTGGAGTAATGTCCTCTGGTCTGATGAAACAAAAATGGAACTGTTTGGCCATAATGACCATCGTTATGTTTGGAGGAAAAAGGGGGTGGCTTGCAAGTCAAAGAACACCATCCCAACCGTGAAGCACGGGGGTAGCAGCAACATGTTGTAGGGGTGCTTTGCTGCAGGTGGGACAGGTGCACTTCACAAAATAGATGGCAACATCTCAACGCAGTCAGTAAGTTAAATCTTGGTCGCAAATGGGTCTTCGAAATGGACAATGACCCCAAGCATACTTCCTAAGTTGTGGCAAAATGGCTTAAGGACAACAAAGTCAAGGTATTGGAGTGGCCATCACAAAGCCCTCATCCTATAGAAAATGTGTGGGCACAACTGAAAAAGCGTGTGCGAGCAAGGAGGCCTACAAACCTGACTGTTACACCAGCTCTGTCAGGTGGAATGGGCCAAAATTCACCCAACTTATTGTGGGACACTTGTGGAAGGCTACCCAAAACGTTTGACCAAAGTTAAACAATTTAAAGGCAATGTTACCAAATACTAGTTGAGTGCATGTAAACTTCTGACCCACTGGGAGTGTGATGAAAAATATAAAATCTGAAATAAATCATTCTCTCTACTATTATTCTGACATTTCACATTCTTAAAATAAAGTGGTGATCCTAACTGACCTAAGACGGGGAATTTTTACTAGGAATAAATGTCAAGAATTGTGTTTGGCTCAGGTGTATGTATGTAAACTTCCCACTTTGGCTGTATAAGATTATAAAAAGATTGCTTTAATCGTCACCAACTTAATGATATCTTCTCAATGTAGTTATTTTAACAACCAGTCCAATCCATTAGCAATAAATGCAAGATGCATGTTTCAAAACTGTCCCTTTTGAATGTAATATGCTACAGTACATTAGGCAATGCACTACCCGTTGAAATTGACTGACCGCGTTTCCATTTCTCCCATGTTTGATCGAAGGTGTGTGATCATTGAAGACATCGTTCATAATCATGATGCAAAAAATACAAGTGGTGTTCTGAAATAAGCGCAACATACTGTTGGTGTACTGTAATCAAATTAAACAAATGTTTCTTTCACTTATCTCAATGTTTCAGGTACTAGTTTGCAACAAGCCTGTCCTGAGTGTTCGGCCATAGGTTGATCTAAAAACATGTTGTTTTTTTTAAACATAAGGAAGTGTAATGTCATCGCCTAAGCACGTTTTCACCCACTGGGTGGATAGCCTACTAATATTACAGTACTGCATTGGCCAATGCAATTTTAGTAAAGCATGTTGGACACGTTTAGAGGAAGCATTTGTTACATACACTGCCTTCGGAAAGTATTCAGACCCCTTGACTTCTACATTTTGTTACGTTACAGCCTTATAATTGTTTAAATTTTTTAAAGAAAATTCAACAATCTACGTACCCCATAATAACAAAGCTAAAACAGGTTTTTACAAATGTTTAGAAATATATTAATACTTCACAAATATCCATTTTAATTATTATGTGTAGTAACAAACCAGTTTAAAGTCTATAGGTTTACCAAACCGTTAATCTGACTGCTCTTAATTGATAATCACTTAAGTCCTAGTGAAATTGATTTTTAACAAATGTGAAGAGGATCCTATCAAAAGTAATGTGAGCACTGCATTATGGAAGAATGACTTTATGAACATGTATTGCAATGTGAAACATGTGTTTCTAGATTAAACTGATTTTAAGTTTAGTGAAAAAGTGACAATGATGAGGATGTTATACTTGGTCAATTGAAAATGTGCTTAGTTTTAAAATACTTGCCCTTTTGATCTGTTTTGAGTTTAATACGAAGTTGTGAATGTACCAAAGCGATTGGGGGAAGAAAAAAACAAACTGTAATGAGCCATTGCCTACGTAGTGTTAACTATTGACGCTACTTTTGAATAAAGTGTCTGTCTTATTTCAAAACAATGTTTTCAATAGGAATATTGTTTATAATTACTGTCCTGTGTCTCAGATCCAGCGAGAGAGACTGGGCTCAGATGACATTCCATCTCCTACTGAAGACTGCTCTCCAGACTATCAGGCCCCTAGACCCACAACCCAGTGAGTCAGTGTGTGTGTGTGTGTGTGTGTGTATAACACTGGGAAACCCCAGGCTGGAAGTGCCCTCCTTTAGCACCTGACTGATTTATCATTTGCTGAAGAAGTATGGGGCTTTTGAAAAAGTAATTGCTAGAGATAATTTAAAAAAATTAAATTTAAAGTTCTTTGTTTTTCAACCAAAAAAACACATTCCACATTCACAGATGTGACTGACTTAAAATAATAATAATATTGAAAACTATATATATATATATAATAATTTAAAAAATACAAAAAATAAATTATATATATATATATATATATATATATATATATTTCTTTGTATATAAAACTTGCAGGAGCACTATCAAGGTACTTATTGGCTATTTCCAGCCTTAGCTGAGACAACCAGCAAATAATTAGTTTTTAGATTTTACAGCACCTTACACAACATATCTGCTAATTTCCCTAATCACCCCATTCACTCTGTCCAATTTGAATATAGTTGTGTAGTGGAGACCAGAGTCTATCAAATTTGGGCTGTTCTTGCAGAGGTCATAAGTGTTTACTTTCTCCCTCTTGAAAAGCTCAATCTGGTCAATCCACATTTTAAATGTAGGAGGGGTATTGGAGGCCCACAATGGGAGAATACATTTCTTAGCGAAGTATGTAATAGTCATAAGCAAATGCTGGGCATTAAGAAGATGGATACACGGGGTCATATCAAACTGTACATCTAGTATTTTCTGTGCAGCAGTATGTACAGATTGCCAAAATCTGGCAATCTCTCTACAGCTCCAAAATACATGCATATAGGTTTTACTTTCAGAGGTACATCTTTTACAGTTTGGAGAAATGTCTGTTTTCATTCTATGGAATCTCAAAGGCGTGTAATAAAATGTGTACAAAAATGTGTAATTAGATCATTTTTACATTAGTAGAGGCGCAGTATACCCTGTTGCAAACCTCCGCCCATAACTTATCACTGATAGTCAGACCAAGGTCCTTTTCCCAGATTATTTTCAAAGGAGTAAAGGAGGAGCCTCCTTTCTCAGAAAGGAGTCTATAGATGTAAGAGATTTCACCTTTAATGGATTGTGCGGTGACAAGAAGGGTTTCAACTTCATTCAACTGAGCTCTAAACCTCCTCTTGGAAGTAAATGAGGAAATGACATGTCTAATTTGAAGATGTATAGAAAAAGGGATCTTGGCACATTGAATTCACTGCAGTGCTCTTGAAAGGATTTCAGTGTAGTGGTTTTCTGATGAAATAGGTTTGAAAAGGTCCTGATCCCTAGAGTATGCCAAAGATTAAAGTTGGCATCCCTCAGGGCTTTTGGCAAGTCTGGGTTGCCTACTATAGGCGAGTGAGGACATATTTGGGAGGAAATGCCCAGGTATTTCTTACAGTCCCTCCGTTAGTAGGGTGCTGTAAATCAAAGGTTTTGGCTATGTTGCCCACTTCACTAACGTTATTAATGAATATAATTGAGCTTAGGGGCAATGAACCACAGGGTTGGGCTTCTATCTGAATCCACGTTGACTCTTGTGTGTTCGTGATCCAAGTTAGCATGTTGTGGATTTGGGCAGACCAGTAGTACAATTGAAGGGAGGGAAGGGCAAGACCACACTTAGATTCAGGTTTCAATAGAGTGGAGAACTTGATCCCAGATTTGTATTATTGCCCCATATAAATTTGGTGATGCTTTGGTTAGTTGTTTTGAAAAAGGAAACTGGGAGATGGCATGGGAGCATCTGACATAAATAGTTCAGTTTAGGGAGGATGTTCATACGGATTACATTAATTCTTCCTACTAAGCTAATTGGGAGGGAGATCCAGGAGTGGAATCATTTTCCTTGAAAAGGCTATTCAGATCTGGTGTTATGAAGATCCCATGGTATTGAAACCCCTGTGTCTTCCATTGGAAAGGACATAGTGTCTTCATAGAGCTGGTGATTGTAATATTGAGAGGGCAGACAGTGGATTTGTTCAAATTGATCTTATAACCTGAACTTGCCATACTGGGCAATTGTCTAAAATGGGAGGGATTTCTCAGGGTTGGATATGTAGAGCAAGACATCATCCGCGTAAAGCGAAATCTTGTGCTGCAGGCCGCCTGCAGAAACACCCATAATAATTGGATTGCTCCTTATCAACTCTGCCAGAGGCTCCGCCCCCAAAGAGTAGAGCATTGGAGACAGCGATTACCCTTGTCTTGTGCCCCGATTGCTAGAGATTTTGATATCCGTTGAGTGGGCTGCAATCATGTCGTGGTAGATTTGGCTATGAAAGTAGTTCTATATTTCAACCAACTACTCATATCTTTACAGATCACAACAGCCAATCAGAATCAGAAACATTGCAGAGGAACTGGACCCAACTTTCAAGGCTAGTAGACAAGGCGAGGAGGGCATCAGAGCAGGACCGACAATCTCTGGTAGGAATAACAACACCGCGGATCATCTCATCATAACATGTAGCTTCTACTGTAGAGGTAATGAGCAGTTCTAAAACATCCTGTTCCTTATAGGCACATCCTCCTGCCAGTCTCATCCCACTCCTCACTCCGGCTTACATGATTTTATGGAGGAGCCAACGTTCATCCCGCCCACCAAGAGGCAAAGCGACAAATCTGTACACTCCAAATCCAAAGAGAAGAAGGAGAACTGTAAGCAGCAGTGATGTCAGTCTGAGACCATGGGCCCGGGAGTATAACCACACACCCCTCACATTACTTTACCTGACTGCAAGAGGATTTAAAGAATTATATTTAGTTATCCCAACTAGCACTTTAACCAGATAAAAAATGTTTAAAAAAAAGAAAGAAAAGGATTTTGTTTTTGTTAAAAGGACTGGTCCAGATAATTTATTCACGTTTAAGTAGTGAGTGCATACATTTTTGTACTTTTTCTTACTGGGTTCATATAACTCAATAATATTCAAAGGGAAGAATTATACACTGAACAAAAATATAAACGCAACGTGAAGTGTTGGTTTCATGAGCTGAAATAAAAGATCCCAGAAATGTTCCATACGCACAAAAAGCGTATTTCTCTCAAATGTTGTGCACACATTTGTTTACATCCCTGTTATTGAGCATTTTATCCGTTGCCAAGATAATCCATCCACCTGACAGGCTTGGCATATCAAGAGGCTGATTAAACAGCATGGCGCTGAAGAGTATTTCTGTGTGTAATAAAGCCCTTTTGTGGGGAAAAACTAATTCTGATTGGCTGTGCCTGGCTCCCCAGTGGGTGGCCCCACCCATGGTTGCACCCCTGCCCAGTCATGTAAAATCTAGATTAGGGCCTAATGTATTTATTTCAGTTGACTGATTTCCCTATATGAACTGTAACTCAGGAGAATATTTGAAATGGTGGCATTTATATCTTCAGTGTAGTTGGCCTTGCCTATTCATATTTGCCTTCTGTGTTGATGAGAGAATGTTAATATCAGTTTGTTTTATTGTTTGACTTTTTTGGTTTTCTTATTTAGTATTAAGGGAAGATCTGAGTAACACTCAATTCACATGGCAACACATCTGAAACCCTGTTTTAGGGATGCTATCCCCTCTTGATATCTGTCTGAGAAAGACCTGAGGGGATCTTTTCAGAACAGACTTATCATGTAATTCACTTCTAAAGTGTCAAGTTTCCCAAATGACTGGGAAATAGAATTGTCACTGTGAATCCAGTATTTCCTCAATGGGCTGTCTCAGCCTAGGCTTGTCACGTCATACATTTATGACATGGAATCCCCTTACTGTGCTGGAGTCCCCTTACTGTGCTGGAGTCCCCTTACTGTGCTGGAGTCATCCTCTTAACTCCACATCTTCAGTGTTTTACAGTTAGGCCTGTTGGTGAACTCTTAAGTTATGCTGTATGACAGGAGGTCACGGCACACCGAGCATACTGCTGATACGAGGTAACTCCACCTTCTCCCATGAACCTAAACTTTACATTGAGTAGTTATGTAAGTGCAACTACTGAACTGCATCCTTCCTCAATCTAGTTTTCCCACCAACTCTCTGATTCTGATAATTTTGCACCACTCAAACTGTCAATTGAGTACATTCAACAGAGTTCCATACTCTACATTTTCATTCCTTTTATTTAAACATACTTTTAAAAAAATATACAGTAATACAGCAACTACATGTTAGACAAATCACTGCTAGAACTTTATCTTTATAGCACTGGGAACAGTGCTCTCATAGGTTTCTCTGAAGTGTTTCTGAATAAAATGAACACCCATGAAACCTCAACTGTGTGATATTAATTCCTCTTAGAGAAGCTGATGCTGACAGAGGAATGTGCTGCAGTAAATGTAGCTGATCTTCTATTTTGTCAAGGTCATCAATAAGTCATATTGGTGTAAGTTACAATTTTACATTTGTCATTTAGCAGACACACTTATCCAGAGTGACTTAGTCGTGAGTGCATTCATTGCAAGCGCCATGCTCTACCAACTAAGCCACGCAGGGCACATTTCCTGCCAAGATCTTTATGGTAAGATGGATACAATAAGACAATCCAGTGGTATTTGCTAGTTCTTTATTTAAAAAAAATATGAAACGATATTGCTTATTTAATCAATCTCTGTGCCTAAGTGAAAAGATATACAATACATAAAATCCCAGGAGCCGGCCAGTCCAAGTACTTAAGGATATTCACATGGACGGCACTCTAAAAATCCATCAATGTGACTATCATCTTTAGTGTAACTGGCTTTCTGAAGGTCCTGTCCTCAGATTACCGTGACAGTCATTTGTGGTGGTGATGACTAATTTACACTGCTACTACTGTAGGCCCATTCCATGAGTGTGGGTTCACGTTTTCCACCATGTAGGCCCTAATTGTGAAATGTGAGATGTTCCATCTCAGTGGGCTACGCCTGTCCAAACTAGAAAAATACAGTAACTAAACGTGGGTGTGAACTGTGGTGCACTACTCTGCTTCTTTGTAGACTCATGAAAAGTAAAGGTTACATTAGTACAGATCTGAATGGGAAGTTTATATAGGATCATTTGCCTGAGATGCTCTTCCAGCGTGTTTGACACGGTTTCCCCTCTTCCCTGTGTGACTATACAGCGTTTATGATTCTGTTAGCTTTATTTACACATGACCTATGCTCCTTCTTGTGTAATTTCCCAGCAGTGATGGTACAATGGGATTAATATGACACATTTAATCATAATCCTCTCGGCTTTCCCAGCTCTGCCTAACAGAAAGCCCAGAGGGAGTATTCATTTCTTTTTTACAACCAAGGCTAAGTGGGCTTGAGTTAACAAGCATTTCCAGCAAGCCGAAGGAACACCGATTTAGATCATGCTTATGATTGCAAACCTAGTGGTGAAAGAGTTCACTCTGGTCTTGATCTTATCAGACGAGGTTAAAGGAAGCCCTTTGATCACATTCAATGCCGACATTGTAAATTGTGCGCCAAGTGCAATTAACATTTGTATTGGTTAACAGACTTTTCCAGTTACTTTAGATATACGTCTGTGTAAAGGGGAAACCCCCACCTGAGAGGATTCTCTGACCGTAGCATTTCCTCCTACATTATTTGGAATGTCCAGACCCTTTTTGAAATCTCTTCCTGGAAAAGTTGGGTAGATTAAGCTGCCTTTTTATTATAACGTCATACTGTGTCCTGCACACATTTCAATGTCCTTGTCAATGTTTATTTTACCAGGTAGGTTGACAAAACACATTCTCATTTACAGCAATCTCTTGGTGAATGGTTACAGGGGAGGGTGGGATGAATGCTCCAATTGGAATGTCCTTAACTCTATACCAGCCAACAAAAGCAGTACATTCACACAGGAAAGTGGCTCCAAGTCACATACTGTACTACAGTGGTACATTGTTATCATAAATGAAATTCTTAAAGTGCTGAGGCATTACCCTGTACTTGCTCTTCGTCATACCTTGCGCAATGAAACGTTCGTCACACCTCGGGTTGTACAGTATATTAAGTAGGGATATTCCCTTCAGCTTAAACTGTGGGCAGCTAGGTTTAGCCATTCAGGGAACTGAGAAAACGTGACTATGATACTGTATAAGCCAGTGGGAGGCATGGAGGCTGCCAGTCACAACTATACAGAGCTTCCTATGTTGTACTGCTGTACCCCCTCATTCACTGTTACATTATAGTCATGGCTCTGATACTACTCTTGAAATGTGTATGAAGGTAGTATTACATATTCAGGCCATAAAGGACACTTGCCATCAGTTTATGAAACCAGGAAATGTAAATAGTTGAACTAGTCCAGCTGCAGCCAATTGCTAATGCATATGTCATATAGTGACATCAGTGTTTTTCCCCCTAAAATTCCCCATCACTACTGACATTTGAATATCAGTTTACTAGCTAGCTGACATGTACATGATCTTAACATAGTGACCTAGTTTACCTTTGAATGTGCTTGTGTGATAAGAAAATGACTGAGGTATTAGAAATATCACAGAATAAAAATATATCACAAATTCAAAAAATGATCTAAGCCTCTGTCTTATTCCCAGCGACTCAGTAGCATGGTCCAGCAGAGCTAGAGTCCAACTGTATCAGCAGTAGCATCAGCCCGGGCTTGAGGCTAGCAATGTGTAGGCATCAGAGTGCCCGTGTGAAGTAGTGATCATTAGGTCAGACCCAGTATGACCCTGTTCCAAGTTAATTGTCACATCCACAAGTACAGTGAAATGCCTTTCCCAACAATGCAACATATCAGTAATACTCTTAAATAAATTAAAGTAAAGTGGAACAAAAACACATGAAAGTAAGTCCACTGCCACTCACACAGGCAGGAGCTTGGTCTCAAAGTCTTGGGAGCACAGGATTTCAGAGCTGCTGCCCTGCTCCTGCTGAGGGTGGTGGAAACTGGTCACCACCAGGCTCCTGGGTTCATCTAAGACAGAGGGAGAGCGGAGGTGAAGATTGAGCCCTCTCAGATTAAATTATGTTGACGCTTCGTTCAGGATTACAGTTTGAAAGCTGACAGAACAATGTTGCACTGCTGTATGATGAGTAGGAATGAATAACATTGTATAAGCATCTAATTACCTGTAGGGGGAGTTAGCTCAGTAAGGGTTGGCTCCTTGGGGGCTGTCTTCTCTGGCTTCTTTTTGGTGATGATGATGACCAGAAACAAGACGATAAGGAGGATAAAGACCCCAAATGAGGCACTTATAGCCCAAAAAAGCCCTGTGCCATCAAAGAAAGAGGCGTTGTCATTTTTTTTTAAAAACAAGGTGATATAACATACATTTTGCCATGGGTTAGATTCACTGGTCTTACCCTCAGGGTCCGCCTGTGTTGAAGGTAAGGTGTTGACTTCTGGCGTTACAATGTTGGCAATGCCGCACTTGCTGTCACTGACTGCATCTCCCACTGCAACAATGTGTTCATTGGGATGCAGACAGCTGGGACAGAGATGGAGAGATAAAGATTAAGGATTGGCTCTCCAATATCAGATTACATTGAGTAGCCATAGCGGAGGATTTTAGTTCTGAGTTGCTGAGATTAAGTCAAGTGTTTTGCTGCATATGGTAATTTATGCAATGGCATTAGTACTATCGGTAATTCCAATATTGACGCAAACTCAAGAGTTTACAGGGGGGATTAAATGGAACCTTGTTCTCCAAGACTTGCACTTCTCATGGATTTTGTCATTGAAGGTCCCTTCTGGACAATTCCGGCAGGACCCTATGGAGACAGACATGCAGAGGGTCGGACATGGTGAAAATGTTCCATGTGTCCTGATCTTGTGTCTTACTAGGCATGCCAGATAACTTGTTTGACTTTAAGGTCTGCAGGTATAGATGTGTCTTACTTGCAGCGGGAAGAGGTTCCTGGCCCGTCCCACACTCCTCAACACAGAAGGAGCAGTGGTCATCACCACATCGGAATCCTGCCCTACAGTCACATTCTGTGTCCTTGCTTTTTGTACAGGCCGCCTTAAGGAATTGGGCGCCACCTACACACACGCAAGCAAGCAAAAGAGTAAAATGAATGTTAAAACGTCTCGCTCATCAACGATAGATATTTAAGTGTAGAGGAGAATAGATTCTATCAAATGGGTAAATCTCTGGTGACATACCTACACACTGAGTACACCTGAGACAGGAGTGTGATGTACCATCAGTTGTATAGGTCTCATTCCGACATGGAACGCAGAGCTTTTCTGGGTCTGGTCCACAGTGTGTCACCAGACGGTTCCCTACACAAAATACACCGGCAACAATTGAAAACACATCTACATCCATAATAACATCACAATCGCTCCATCAGTAGCAATTTCAGTGGACGGTAAATGTATTTGATAGGAAACTATTTCCAGCCCTCTTCCACATGCCAGATACAGTTGTTTGATCATTATCCATACACTCCCCTCTGGTGGTACTAATAGAAGCCACTGAAACTCAACTGGGTCACTTTAGTGGTATACCCACTAAAGGATACATATGATTTAATTAACCTGGGATACAGTAGATTGTTCATCCCCATAAAAGAGAGAATTTAACCAGATAAAGCCTTTAGAATTTACTTCTCAAAATCCAAGCCCCATTACATTAATTCTTGATTATTTCTAGGTTACATTTAAAGTTAAACCATTTACAGTAGCCTAGTTTAGACATTTACCTGGATTGCACCTTTCACAGCAGACATCAGGAGAACCAGCAGAGGTTGTCCATTGTTTACAACCTATCTCACCAGTGCTACTCAGGCAACACAGTGTGAGCATAGAGATACACAGTACCCTGAGGACCAGATGCATCTCTCGCTGCCCTCCAATTCACACAGAAAATTAGGAACACAGAAGGGCTATGGATTCCAGGTGCAGTTGCTTGACAGTAATAATAATCCAAATGTTATAGCAACAGCAGTACCCTACTTGAAAGCACCCTTTCATATGATGAGACTTCAAACTCTCCTGGCTTTATGTGATTTGGGGGGCGTGGACAAAAAAACTTTTTTTTTTTTACTAGGCAAATCAGATAAGAACACATTCTTATTTACAATGACGGGCAGATTTTTACCTTGTCAACTCGGGGATTCAATTCAGAAACCTTTCGGGTACTGGTCCAACGCTCTAACCACTAGGCTACCTGCCGCTGACAAAATCCTAACGTTTGTCACCAGTTGCAGGCGTAAAATACACTATTTCAGACGCAGATTAAGTGCTTGAAAGGGATATGTCAACAGAACTAATTACAAGCAGAGAGATGTTCAATAAAAAGTTGAAATGACAAATACAAGTAACGAAACTAAATTGGAGAATGAAAAGATTATCAACGGTTTTTCTTCCGTTTCCTATGATAACACGTTATCTTCTGTCCTGTAGCCTACTCATTGAAGTTGCGGTCCACGAGTGGAGACGTGATTTGCAGTTGAACGATTCGTTCTCTTTGAACGACGTTTATTTTAGCCGTTCGCTCCTCCAGCTCAGCGGTTCCAGAGACGTAAACCGACCTCCAATGCGCGAAGGAAAATAGATCATGAGCATAGAAATACATGTTTAGAACGGATAATTGATCGCATGGTGCCAGAATGAGAAACTAAAACCTACAGCATGTGCTCAGCAAACTCGAGAACAAGTCGCATTGCGTATCATCTTGCCCGGCTACCCAGACTCCATGCTCCCGCCAAATGCTACGCCCGTTAGTTGCTTCTTTAGTTTCCGGGTCTGGGACGTCTGTTTTGTGTTTGATATTGGTGAATTATATATCCGATCTAAGGCTTATGGTATTTTCTCAATACAAATGGCGAAAACCAAGTCCTGTTGTAGCGTACCTCATTGTTCAAATTCAAGAAAAAAAGTTGTATCTAATG
The DNA here is from genome assembly GCF_023373465.1 of Oncorhynchus keta. Classification (NCBI taxonomy): domain Eukaryota; kingdom Metazoa; phylum Chordata; class Actinopteri; order Salmoniformes; family Salmonidae; genus Oncorhynchus; species Oncorhynchus keta. Next base: position 35,686,030 of record NC_068447.1, read on the forward strand.
TCTGGTACTTTGAAGTCAAACAGGGTTGGTCTGGTCTTGGTGGGCTAGCTCGAATTGGTTAACACTACCTCAAGAATATAAATGATGTCATATTGACTTTTCATAGCCGGTCATTCAGAGTTAGACAAAACAGCAGGTCTGGGACAGGTAAACAGGGTTACATAGCTGCAGGCAGCACAGTTGAAACTGGAGCAGCAGCATGACCAGGTGGACTAGGAACAGCAATGACTCATCGGGCCAGGTAGTCCTGAGGCATGGTCCTCCGAGAGGAGAGAGAAAGAACGAGTGAATTAGAGGGAGCATCCTTAAATTCACACAGGACACCGGATGAGCCAGACTAATGTTGCTAGCTAGAAATTGTAGAAAGTCCTTTGGTTACAACTAGCTAGCCAGATGTTGAAAAAATGGTTTAACTCACCCTCACTACTGTAACTAACGTTACCCCATACTCCCGATGCCAGCTAGCCAAATGTTTAGTTTTCTCGCTAGCGAGCGTCATTGCTAGGATAAGTTAGCTAGCTTGATGCCTAACCTTGCTTGCCCTGGCATTGGCTACTCGCTAGGAGGCTAACCAAACACACAAGATGACAGGTTTGATAGGATGTAAATAGCTAGCTACACTATATATACAAATGTATGTGAACACCCCTTCAAATTAGTGGATTCGGCTATTTGTCTCTCCCGTTGCTGACAGGTGTATAAAATCGAGCACACAGCCATGCAATCGCCATAGACAAACATTGGCAGTAGAATGACCTTATGAAGAGCTCAGTGACTGTCAACGTGGCACCGTCATGGGATGTCACCTTTCCAACAAGTCAGTTTGTAAAATGTTTGCCCTGCTAGAGCCGCCCGGTCAACTGTAAGTGCTGTTATTGTGAAGTGGAAACATCTAGGAGCAACAACGGCTCAGCCGCAAATTGATAGGCCACACAAGCTCACAGAACGGGACTGCTGGGTGCTGAAGCGTGTAAAAATCGTCCTCGGGTGCAACACTCACTACCGAGTTCCAAACTACCTCTGGAAGCAACTTCTGCTCAATAACTGTTCGGCGGGAGCTTCATGAAATGGGTTTCCATGGCCGAGCAGCCGCACACAAGCCTAAGATCACCATGCACAATGCCAAACGTCAGCTGGAGTGGTGTAAAGCTCGCCGCCATTGGACTCTGGAGCGGTGGAAATGCATTCTCTGGAGTGATGAATCACACTTCACCATCTGGCAGTCCGATGGACGAATCTGGAGAAGGAGAATGCTACCTGCCACAATGCATAGTGCCAACTGTAAAGTTTGGTGGAGGAGGAATAATGGTCTGGAGCTGTTTTTCATGTTTCAGGCCCCTTAGTTCTAGTAATGGGAAATCTTCAACGTTGTAACATACATACACTGACATTCTAGATGATTCTGTGCTTCCAACCGTTGTGGCAACAGTTTGGGTAAGGCCCTTTCCTGTTTTAGTGTGAAAATGTCCCTGTGCACAAAGCGAGGTCCATACAGAAATAGTTTGTCGAGATCGGTGTGGAAGAACTTGACTGGCGTGCACAGAGCCCTGACTTCAACTCCATTGAACACCTTTGAGATGAATTGAAAAGCCGACTGCGAGCCAAGCCTAATCGCCCAACATCAGTCCCCGACCTCACTAATGCTCTTGTGGCTGAATGGAATGCCTTTCCAGAAGAGTGGAGGCTGAGAGTGTAGCACCAAATGGGGACCGACTCCATATTAATGCCCATGATTTTGGAATGAGATGTTCGACCAGCAGTTGTCCACATACTTTTGGTCATGTAATGTATTTATCTAGCTGGTTTTGCAAACGTTAGCCTAGCTAGCATCAAGTAGAGCCGATATAAAATTGCTGTAAAAACCACTCTAGCTGAGTTTAGAAGAAAGACAGAAGTTTATTTTTTACAGGAGAGTTACTTTTGATCCACCATAGAACAAGGAGTTAGCAAAGATTTGTATAACTATCTGTGTCTGTAGCAAATATTTTCATAACTAACCCAAGATTGACCAGAGCCTGTCGTTTCCAATGGGAGCAAATTAATCATAGTGGGCAGAACAAGCAAGGAGGTGGGCAGAGCCAAGCACGAGCTAGTGAGATCCTATTGGCATGTTCTAAACATTTTATTTGCATATTTCTGTTAGGGAACGCCTACTCTGTGAGTTGCGCGTCTGCAATAACTCAATTCATCCTTGCACTCCTCCTAAACAAGGAAATATTTTGAAATGTTGGCAAAGGGTAAAGTCTACAAAACACAGTCCACTCTGTTTGTTACATATTCTAGTTTTGGAAACAGAAAACTATATGGAGATAAAAATGTTTTATCCAAGAGAAAATTAGCAGAACCTCTGCCAAAATCCATCTCATTCCATCAACTCCCACTGCCGGCCGTTGGGTGTCCTCTCGTCAACATTTCCGGTAGTGAATGGAACGCCAACCACATGCCCCACCCCCGTGAGAGATAGGCCTTGTGGCTAACGACAATACAGCTGAAGAATTTAGTGTAAGTCTTCAGGCTACTTATCACTCTCATGGCAGTCAAGCAAGGCATTCCCCCAAGAGTCGTTCACAATCTAGTCCGGTTGCGGCCACAACTGGACCTCGTTTCAAATGTATCAATAAATAATCTTATTTGTATGCCTCGCGATCAACAAATGTACATTGTTAAAAGCACACGTTTACAAGTTTCAGTCACAAATGACAACTTTTCAGTTCATAGTTCGCCATTACAACTTTTGTACCATCGGCTGCCATTTAAAAAAAATGTCTGCCAGGACCCCATGGGGCCAAATGGTGGCTCCATGTCTATATAATTTCAGCGTATACTGTACTACATACATCTACCAATGTGCCAAATGTTGTGCTCTTATCACATAGTGCACGATCGAGTCATTATTTTGCTTAAGCGCCCCACTAGTATACAAAATATAATTGTACATTTTCATTCCTCCCTACTAACAAAAAAATCATAGCATTCTTTATTATTTTTTGGTGACTAGTTGCTTGACAAAGTTCGAAAATTGATCAAAGAAAGCGATTCAAAATGATGCCATTTTTGACACACTGGGGTCAGAATTGAGCCCAGTTTATGCTTTTAAGCTTGGTGAATGTCTCAAGGGAATGTGATGACATTGTACTGACAGAAGAACAAAGATAAAATACGTTATAATTATTCACCCACTCACACAATGGGAAAATGGGAATGTCCTCTTAGGACAGAGAGGAAGACATTGCCAAATGTATTTCTCAGGAGAGAAAAAGGTCAGACAGAGACAGAGAAGGAAGCGTCAGGGCATTACATAGTATATTGTGCAGTGCAACACAAGGTTTGGGAGAAGGCATTACACAACTTTTAAACTTTCCTTGTCATGCCCTTGTGCATATCAGCTGTTGTTTGACTGACTCACCCATGTGGCTGACTCGGGAGTTTACAACTACTATAATTACTATTATTCCACAGATAGTTGCCTGTGATGGACTGATGAAGCATGGAAATTGAAACAAAAAAGCAACCTGTTATGCCGTGAAAGTACCAACGACTCCTTCCAAAATGTTACTGCATAAAATTCCAAGCAGACAGATCAAGCCCTCTTTGAATAGTTTGAGCCGGTGTGTGGACATGAAGCTATGGTTATGGCTAGGGTTGGGGTTGAGCCGGTGTGTGGACATGAAGCTATGGTTATGGCTAGGGTTGGGGTTGAGCCGGTGTGTGGACATGAAGCTATGGTTATGGCTAGGGTTGGGGTTGAGCCGGGGTGTGGACATGAAGCTAGGGTTATGGCTAGGGTTGGGGTTGAACCGGGGTGTGGACATGAAGCTATGGTTATGGCTAGGGTTGGGGTTGAGCCGGTGTGTGGACATGAAGCTATGGTTATGGCTAGGGTTGGGGTTGAGCCGGGGTGTGGATATGAAGCTAGGGTTATGGCTAGGGTTGGGGTTGAACCGGGGTGTGGACATGAAGCTATGGTTATGGCTAGGGTTGGGGTTGAGCCGGTGTGTGGACATGAAGCTATGGTTATGGCTAGGGTTGGGGTTGAGCCGGGGTGTGGATATGAAGCTATGGTTATGGCTAGGGTTGGGGTTGAACCGGGGTGTGGACATGAAGCTATGGTTATGGCTAGGGTTGGGGTTGAGCCGGGGTGTGGATATGAAGCTATGGTTATGGCTAGGGTTGGGGTTGAACCGGGGTGTGGACATGAAGCTAGGGATATGGCTAGGGTTGGGGTTGAGCCGGGGTGTGGATATGAAGCTATGGTTATGGCTAGGGTTGGGGTTGAGCCGGGGTGTGGACATGAAGCTATGGTTATGGCTAGGGTTGGGGTTGAGCCGGTGTGTGGACATGAAGCTAGGGATATGGCTAGGGTTGGGGTTGAGCCGGTGTGTGGACATGAAGCTATGGTTATTGCTAGGGTTGGGGTTGAGCCGGGGTGTGGACATGAAGCTATGGTTATGGCTAGGGTTGGGGTTGAGCCCGGGTGTGGACATGAAGCTATGGTTATGGCTAGGGTTGAGCCGGTGTGTGGACATGAAGCTAGGGATATGGCTAGGGTTGGGGTTGAGCCGGTGTGTGGACATGAAGCTATGGTTATGGCTAGGGTTGGGGTTGAGCCGGGGTGTGGACATGAAGCTATGGTTATGGCTAGGGTTGGGGTTGAGCCGGGGTGTGGACATGAAGCTAGGGTTATGGCTAGGGTTGGGGTTGAACCGGGGTGTGGACATGAAGCTATGGTTATGGCTAGGGTTGGGGTTGAGCCGGTGTGTGGACATGAAGCTATGGTTATGGCTAGGGTTGGGGTTGAGCCGGGGTGTGGATATGAAGCTAGGGTTATGGCTAGGGTTGGGGTTGAACCGGGGTGTGGACATGAAGCTATGGTTATGGCTAGGGTTGGGGTTGAGCCGGTGTGTGGACATGAAGCTATGGTTATGGCTAGGGTTGGGGTTGAGCCGGGGTGTGGATATGAAGCTATGGTTATGGCTAGGGTTGGGGTTGAACCGGGGTGTGGACATGAAGCTATGGTTATGGCTAGGGTTGGGGTTGAGCCGGGGTGTGGATATGAAGCTATGGTTATGGCTAGGGTTGGGGTTGAACCGGGGTGTGGACATGAAGCTAGGGATATGGCTAGGGTTGGGGTTGAGCCGGGGTGTGGATATGAAGCTATGGTTATGGCTAGGGTTGGGGTTGAGCCGGGGTGTGGACATGAAGCTATGGTTATGGCTAGGGTTGGGGTTGAGCCGGTGTGTGGACATGAAGCTAGGGATATGGCTAGGGTTGGGGTTGAGCCGGTGTGTGGACATGAAGCTATGGTTATTGCTAGGGTTGGGGTTGAGCCGGGGTGTGGACATGAAGCTATGGTTATGGCTAGGGTTGGGGTTGAGCCCGGGTGTGGACATGAAGCTATGGTTATGGCTAGGGTTGAGCCGGTGTGTGGACATGAAGCTAGGGATATGGCTAGGGTTGGGGTTGAGCCGGTGTGTGGACATGAAGCTATGGTTATGGCTAGGGTTGGGGTTGAGCCGGGGTGTGGACATGAAGCTATGGTTATGGCTAGGGTTGGGGTTGAGCCCGGGTGTGGACATGAAGCTATGGTTATGGCTAGGGTTGGGGTTGAGCCGGTGTGTGGACATGAAGCTAGGGATATGGCTAGGGTTGGGGTTGAGCCGGTGTGTGGACATGAAGCTAGGGATATGGCTAGGGTTGGGGTTGAGCCGGGGTGTGGACATGAAGCTATGGTTATGGCTAGGGTTGGGGTTGAGCCGGTGTGTGGACATGAAGCTAGGGTTATGGCTAGGGTTGGGGTTGAGCCGGGGTGTGGACATGAAGCTATGGTTATGGCTAGGGTTGAGCCGGTGTGTGGACATGAAGCTATGGTTATGGCTAGGGTTGGGGTTGAGCCAGGGTGTGGACATGAAGCTATGGTTATGGCTAGGGTTGGGGTTGAGCCGGTGTGTGGACATGAAGCTAGGGATATGGCTAGGGTTGGGGTTGAGCCGGTGTGTGGACATGAAGCTATGGTTATGGCTAGGGTTGGGGTTGAGCCGGGGTGTGGACATGAAGCTATGGTTATGGCTAGGGTTGGGGTTGAGCCGGGGTGTGGACATGAAGCTAGGGTTATGGCTAGGGTTGGGGTTGAGCTGGTGTGTGGACATGAAGCTATGGTTATGGCTAGGGTTGGGGTTGAGCCGGGGTGTGGACATGAAGCTAGGGTTATGGCTAGGGTTGGGGTTGAGCCGGTGTGTGGACATGAAGCTATGGTTATGGCTAGGGTTGAGGTTGAGCCGGTGTGTGGACATGAAGCTATGGTTATGGCTAGGGTTGGGGTTGAGCCGGGGTGTGGACATGAAGCTAGGGTTATGGCTAGGGTTGGGGTTGAGCCAGGGTGTGGACAGGAAGCTATGGTTATGGCTAGGGTTGGGGTTGAGCCGGTGTGTGGACATGAAGCTATGGTTATGGCTAGGGTTGGGGTTGAGCCGGTGTGTGGACATGAAGCTATGGTTATGGCTAGGGTTGGGGTTGAGCCGGTGTGTGGACATGAAGCTATGGTTATGGCTAGGGTTGGGGTTGAGCCGGTGTGTGGACATGAAGCTATGGTTATGGCTAGGGTTGGGGTTGAGCCGGTGTGTGGACATGAAGCTAGGGTTATGGCTAGGGTTGGGGTTGAACCGGGGTGTGGACATGAAGCTAGGGTTATGGCTAGGGTTGGGGTTGAGCCGGGGTGTGGACATGAAGCTATGGTTATGGCTAGGGTTGGGGTTGAGCCAGGGTGTGGACATGAAGCTAGGGTTATGGCTAGGGTTGGGGTTGAACCGGGGTGTGGACATGAAGATAGGGTTGAGGTTAGGGTTATGGCTAGGGTTGGGGTTGAACCATGATGTGGACATGAAGCTAGGGTTAGGGTTGGGTTTGGGGATAGCATTACAGCTGTGGAGACATTGTAATGCCATTCTAGGGTTCTTTTCTCCAGTCACTTTCTTTTCTCCTGTCACTGTCTCTCTTTTTTCATTTGCTACATTTTCTCACCACTTCCCTATCTATTTGTGTATGTACCTTCGAAGGGTGAGCTCTAACAGTAGGTGTCTTGTTAGGTCCCATCCTTTGGAATTACTTACTCTCAACAATGACATTGTTAGATCCCATTGGATAACCTGGTTAAACTGTTGGGGTAAACTATTTGCACCTTTATGTGTTGCTTCTAAGTATCTGTCTTCAATCTTCTTTCTACCTTTCACACCCCCCACTTCGTCCTACACACAGGGCCGTAGGATGTAAGGTCATGACATCAAATGTCAACACCTCATCTGCCTAAAAACCTTACGTCAATAGCAAACACCCACGTCTCCCACTCTAGACAACACTTGCGTACACAGACAGAAAGCCGTAGTGTACACCCCTAACACTACAGCTTGTAAAAGAGAAATTGAAACACTGTATGGTAGACCAAATAAGAGCTGCTCATAGTCAGTGTATGGGCTTAGGCGGTTTGGAGTAGTTATTTGCACCGAACAGGGTCATACTGAGTCACTCCACATCTCTCACAATAGATTCCACCAGCTGTGCAACACAGCCATAGTAGTCACTGCGTGTTCGGATCTGTAGCCCTGGAGAACCTTGCTCTAGTGAGTCTACAGTAGAAGCTACGCCTCTGCATCTGGGGTCGCCTCTTGAGCCACAAGCAGACACATCACTTCCTGTTAGAAACACCACATCCTCCCACTCATGTGACTGTGACAGATAGCATTTCAGCAGGGTCTCATGGCGTCAGAGCGGGGTCTGCTCTGGCCTGTTGTTAGCCTCCCTCAGCCTTAGACCATCAGCCCACAGGGAAAGTACAGCAGTGTTTGTACCAGTAAGTTCCACTCAGAGGCGGGTAGATTTAACATCAAAGCAGATCACTTCATCAGGGCTTTGAGGGCAAGGACAGTAAAATAAGACGTTACAGAACTTACTCCACCCTTCCTTGACAGAAATAACACCACATTATCGAAACACAGTGTATAGTGTAGGCCTATGTGTATGGGCTCTTACTGCTGGTTAAATATAGTAAATGCAACTGATATGGATATTGGCTTCCATTTAGATATGTACAGCACTTACCGTCATTTACTACAGTTAAAAGTTGTCAAACCAACCTTTTTACTGGTTTCTGCAAACAAACAAAAAAATCCACAACCAAACAATTGCACGGTTCACAATGTTGTCGTTGTCATTTTTTAAGAAATTCAGACAACATCTTTGTACATATATATTTTTTATTCTTATATATAATACATTTCTATGTACAATTTATTCCTGTTTTTGTAAAGAAATAAAATGAAAGACAAAGCTCTGATTGCAAACAGTGTTTCATACCAAAGGGCCAGAGAAGAGAGAGCAAGAGAGAGAATGAGAAAGTGCTCAAATAATGATCAGAGTGTTGCGACAGAAAGGTCTTATGCATCACACCGTTTCTGTGTTGTCGATAGACTTGGGCTGGGAGTCAATTCGATTGAAGGTTATAGGCATTGCCGACTTTCAAGGCAATGTGTTCCCACGTTTGCGGAGACTACTTTCATGGTAAACATTGCATATGTCGGCTCAATCGAAAACTACCTTTACATCTCTATGGCAGAATCTGTAATCAGATCTGCTTCAGCCATCATCCGCATAGCGTTTGTTGGAAGTGGAACTACGTTAGACTTGTGAAATCCACAAGTGGATCCTGGCATTTATACCTAAATTGGACATTGCCATTGGCTGCACAGTTATCGCCGGTTAAACCTTGATCTTAGGCCTTAAACACAGCTTAACCAATTAACCAACCTTCACAAGAAGGACTTTCAAATCAAGGGCTGGAATTTCCTAAAAAATGATCTGGTGATATCACAGAAAAATACCTACACTGTACAGAACTACACACCTCACTGTGAGAAGCATTGGTTATCACTCTGATCTCTGTTTCAGTCAACACTTTTAAGAGACCCTGTTGACTTTAACTGATGACGATCAGATCTGTTTTAGGTAGTAGATCTGTGGTGGACGGCCACTGTTTGCAACTCTGTTTGCAGCTACACTACATGACAAAAAGTGTGGACACCTGCTCGTCGAACATCCTTTCCTGCTATAACAGCCTCCACTCTTTTGGGAAGGCTTTCCACTAGATGTTTGAACATTGCTGCGGGGACTTGCTTCCATTCAGCCACGAGCATTAGTGAGGTCGGCCACTGATGTTGGGAGATTACGCCTGGCTTGCAGTTGGCGTTCCAATTCACCCCAAAGGTTTTCGATGGGGTTGAGGTCAGGGCTCTTTGCAGGCCAATCAAGTTCTTCCACACTGATCTCGACACACCATTTCTGTATGGACCTCACTTTGTGCACGGGGACATTGTCATGCTGAAACAGGAAAGGGCCTTCCCCAAACTGTTGCCACCAAGTTGGAAGCACAGAATCGTTTAGAATGACATAGTATGCTGTAGCGTTAATATTTCCCTTCACTGGAACTAAGGGGCCTAGCCCAAACCATGAAAAACAGCCCCAGACCATTATTCCTCCTCTACCAAACTTTACAGTTGGCACTATGCATTCGGGCAGATAGTGTTTTCCTGGCATCCGCCAAACCCAGATTTGTCCGTCGGACTGCCAGATATTGAAGCGTGATTCATCACTCCAGAGAACGTGTTTCCACTGCTCCAGAGTCCAATGGCGGCGAGTTTTAAACCACTCCAGCTGACACTTGGCATTGCACATGGAGATCTTAGGATTGTGTGCGGCTGCTGGGCCATAGAAACCTATTTCATGAAGCTCCTGACGAACAGTTATGGTGCTGATGTTGCTTCCAGAGGCAGTTAGGAACTTGGTAGTGAGTGTTGCAACCGAGGACAGACGCACTGACTTGTTGGAAAGGTGGCATCCTATGAAGGTGCCATGTTGAAAGTCACTGAGCTCTTCAGTAAAGCCATTCTACTGCCAACGTTTGTCTATAGAGATTGCATGGCTGTGTGCTCGATTTTATACACCTGCCAGCAACGGGTGTGGCTGAAATAGCTGAATCCACAAATTTGAAGGGGTGTCCACATACTTTTGTATGTATAGTGTATGTGGAAACAGTTCAAAATCTAATGTGTTCACAACACGAGTCTGTTGTGGTCAGGACTCCATTGACTGCAATAATAATGATGCATTGGACAAAGCACAGCTAGGACAGTGGTCAAATCCTGGCCACTGAGTCACAGAGGGAAACGATGTCTGACTGAGTGTCTACGTATGAGTCAGCCATAGAGCGAGACAACGTACGACACTGACCGTCAATGCAAAATCATGATCACGTAAATAACATCAAACATTCTCCAGTGTATGGATTCTTCCTTTAGACCTTTGGCGAGAGGCCCAACCCCCAAATATCTAACAAAATGAATGTGTCTATTCCTTTTAAAGCAGTTGAGATAGTCATGCAGATAAGCAGCCTATAGTTTAAACTAACAACTGGTTACAGTGCCTCCCTTAGTTGGACAAATACAAGGGCTGTGAAATAGGCCGAGGCTAGCTTTGACTAGTTAGAATATGTCACGGTCCCCTTGCAGACCGGATAGCAGGTCAGTCAGTTAGAGCAGGAGTTTTGGTATGTTTTGGCCAAATAGTAGAAGTTTGTGTAAAGGGCGACATTCTAGGAGGCTGACTCATAGTCCAGAGCCTCCAGTGAGGCTTCCCTCTTCCAGAGCTCTGTGTCCGGGTGGGTCTGGGGGATTGAGATCCAGACCCAGTCAGTTGGCTTGGACGTCTGGTTCAACAAACAGCAGGTGCTTGTTCTCCACATAGTAACTACATGCTCTCGGGACTGGACTGTCTGTGGCAGCTCACAAGGATCACCACATTGAACACCACTCACATCAATTTCACAAACTGTTCACGTCACGTCAATACAAAAGAGCTGGCTGGGGGTTCTGATCAGACACTGAGGCTCTGTGTGTTTTTGTGATGACAGGACTCTCTTCAGTTCTGTTGTGCTCTTGTCTCCTGTCCTCCCCTGCTCCGACATCCGAGGGGCCGTTGTTGACAGCATGGGGACGGAGGGCACCAGCGTCTACATTCTCAACTCAGGAATAGTCAGTAGCAAATGGGGTAAAGAAGAGAAGGTGAGGTGGGACGGACGAGCGGTAGGACGGGGGGGGGCTTGTTTGTGCTCAGCAAGTTTTTAAAAGGCACTGTCCTGTCTGTCACATGATGTCAACAAAGAACTCGCATGGATTACCCATAGCGTGCTGGAAGGACTGGCGGCTAGCCGTGAGCTCAGGGGGGACGGCTCCTAGCCCCCGTACCGGGGGAGCCCCGGGAGGGGTGCTGCTGCTGACGGAGGTCTTAGAGGCCAGCCGGGACAGGCAGTATGAGGGGGGCAAGCCTGGGGGGCCGTAAGAGGAGGCGTGGCTTCGCTCACTGTGGCCACACGAGCCGGGCCCAGGCTTGGTGAAAGGGGCGTGTTTGTAGATGAAGGATGTGTGGCTGTGGGTGTGGCTGTTCTGTGATTGACAGTGACTCCTGTGAGACTGAGCATGGCTGAAACCAGAGCGGGCGTGGCTGTGACTTGAGTGGGCATGGCTGCTGTGATGACTGTGATGACTCTGCTGGCTTGCGGACTTATCGCAAGGGCGCCTCGCTCCTCTGATCCCCTTTGGCTCAGTTTCACTGCATGTGGACCTGTGACCCTTCACTTGTGGGGAGGAGTTTTGATCAGGGCCCTTCCCTGTCCCTGCGCTGGGGTTGGATCCACTGCTTCTGCTTCCTAGGAGAGGAGAGAGGGACACACACGTCATCTGGGCAGCCACACACCTGGTTAAACCACACCAGACACACAACAGCAGCTCCAACTCACCAGCTTCTTATTACTGATTTTGAACAGTTGGCTGAATTGGCTGCCATTGCTATGATAATCATGGAGGTTGGACATTCATTATAATTCTCATCCACTTTACAGGCCTAGATTCAATCGGTTGAAGCTTTAACCGCCGATAGCCAACAGCCGCATATAGCTGATGTTTTGGCGGTGTCGTAATGTAGGTGTAACTGCGTTGAAGCTGTCATCTCAGGGAGAAGCTTCTCTTGTGATCATTTTCAGGCAGTCATACCTGTCCCACTCCCGTTAGAAGTTCAGAATGACAGAGTACAGGCCATATAGAAGTAATGACGCTCAAATTGAAAATCATGAAATTAAATGATGAGGATTTCTATCAGGCTAATCGAGGTGTAGATTACACCTCACATTCCAGTGTTCAAATTTGTAAACGAGGCTGCATGGGATTTTTGTTACTGTGACTTCGTGCAGCCAATGGCAATGTCCGCTTTAGGTACAATGCCGGGAGCCGTTGTGGATTTGACAGCTCCACCTCAAACACCGTCAAAACGTCAGCTATGCAGATCTGATTGAATCAGGCCCTTCATTGCCAACAGTCACAGGCAAATGTAACGATACACCTGCATCAAAGACACATTCTAAAATTGGAACATACTGCATTGATAATATCAAAACAAATGGGGCTTTTATGATTTGATTTTAAAAGGAAAGAGCATTCATTCCATTGTTGAATTGTACAGAGAAAAATCACATTGATTGTATTGATACAGGTGTAAACATTACATAATTATTATCACATGATCAAACATGTTCCCCTCCTTTCGATAAGCAATGAGCACAACAGGACTGGGTAAAGTGGTTCATGACTGCCCCCTGCCAGTGAGAATGATAGTGCAAGATTTTGCCTGATTTGATCACCCTGAATCATGCAAACTTTCATTCTGAGATTACAGCAGCACAGGACCAAGAGAGGGAGAACCGACGATCAGGAGAGTCACACAGACACAGCTGCAGAGGCAGAAACAGAATGGACACCAACATACTCAGAGGGAGAGGCACGGGAAAACAAAAACCTTAAGCTGTGGTATGAGGAGAATGTGGTGTATATTTATATATCAAGAGAAAGAGATATAGTGAGAGAAAGATAGGAAGAAATTGAGATGTAGAGAAGGGAGAGCGCAAAGGGCAAGAATTAAGGCAAGATAAAATGTATAGTGATGGATTGAGAGAGATAGATAAAAAGGAGAAGGAGAGAGGTAGCAGAGAGTGGGTTAGCTGTTAGCTTACCGGTTCCCCAGAGTCCTGAGACTACCTGGTCCATCAGTCTACCGTTGCCCAACAGAAACAGAGGGAACAACAGAGTTACACACACCTCCCAGCCCAGCCTAACCCGTCTAAACCCAGTCTACTGCTGTCACCTCCCAGCCTAACCTGTCTAAACCCAGTCTACTTCTGTCACCTCCCAGCCCAGCCTAACCTGCCTATTGCTGTCACCTCCCAGCCCAGCCTAACCTGTCTAAACCCAGTCTACTGCTGTCACCTCCCAGCCTAACCTGTCTAACCCAGTCTACTGCTGTCACCTCCCAGCCCAGCCTAACCTGCCTATTGCTGTCACCTCCCAGCCCAGCCTAACCTGTCTAAACCCAGTCTACTGCTGTCACCTCCCAGCCTAACCTGTTTAACCCAGTCTACTGCTGTCACCTCCCAGCCTAACCTGTCTAACCCAGTCTACTGCTGTCACCTCCCAGCCCAGCCTAACCTATCTAAACCCAGTCTACTGCTGTCACCTCCCAGCCCAGCCTAACCTGCCTATTGCTGTCACCTCCCAGCCCAGCCTAACCTGTCTAAACCCAGTCTACTGCTGTCACCTCCCAGCCTAACCTGTCTAACCCAGTCTACTGCTGTCACCTCCCAGCCTAACCTGTCTAACCCAGTCTACTGCTGTCACCTCCCAGCCTAACCTGTCTAACCCAGTCTACTGCTGTCACCTCCCAGCCCAGCCTAACCTGCCTATTGCTGTCAACTCCCAGCCCAGCCTAACCTGTCTAAACCCAGTCTACTGCGGTCACCTCCCAGCCTAACCTGTCTAACCTAGTCTACGGCTGTCACCTCCCAGCCCAGCCTAACCTGCCTATTGCTGTCACCTCCCAGTCCAGCCTAACCTGTCTACTGCTGTCACCTCCCAGCCCAGCCTAACCTGTCTACTGCTGTCACCTCCCAGCCCAGCCTAACCTGTCTAACCCAGTCTACTTACTATCACCTCCCAGCCCAGCCTAACCTGTCTACTTACTGTCACCTCCCAGCCCAGCCTAACCTGTCTACTTACTGTCACCTCCCAGCCCAGCCTAACCTGTCTAAACCCAGTCTACTGCTGTCACCTCCCAGCCTAACCTGTCTAACCCATTCTACTGCTGTCACCTCCCAGCCTAACCTGTCTAACCCAGTCTACTGCTGTCACCTCCCAGCCCAGCCTAACCTGCCTATTGCTGTCAACTCCCAGCCCAGCCTAACCTGTCTAAACCCAGTCTACTGCGGTCACCTCCCAGCCTAACCTGTCTAACCTAGTCTACGGCTGTCACCTCCCAGCCCAGCCTAACCTGCCTATTGCGGTCACCTCCCAGTCCAGCCTAACCTGCCTATTGCTGTCACCTCCCAGTCCAGCCTAACCTGTCTACTGCTGTCACCTCCCAGCCCAGCCTAACCTGTCTACTGCTGTCACCTCCCAGCCCAGCCTAACCTGTCTAACCCAGTCTAATTACTATCACCTCCCAGCCCAGCCTAACCTGTCTACTTACTGTCACCTCCCAGCCCAGCCTAACCTGTCTACTTACTGTCACCTCCCAGCCCAGCCTAACCTGTCTAAACCCAGTCTACTGCTGTCACCTCCCAGCCTAACCTGTCTAACCCAGTCTACTGCTGTCACCTCCCAGCCCAGCCTAACCTGTCTAAACCCAGTCTACTGCTGTCACCTCCCAGCCCAGCCTAACCTGCCTATTGCTGTCACCTCCCAGCCCAGCCTAACCTGTCTAAACCCAGTCTACTGCTGTCACCTCCCAGCCTAACCTGTCTAACCCAGTCTACTGCTGTCACCTCCCAGCCCAGCCTAACCTGCCTATTGCTGTCACCTCCCAGCCCAGCCTAACCTGTCTAAACCCAGTCTACTGCTGTCACCTCCCAGCCTAACCTGTCTAACCCAGTCTACTGCTGTCACCTCCCAGCCTAACCTGTCTAACCCAGTCTACTGCTGTCACCTCCCAGCCCAGCCTAACCTGCCTATTGCTGTCACCTCCCAGCCCAGCCTAACCTGTCTAAACCCAGTCTACTGCGGTCACCTCCCAGCCTAACCTGTCTAACCTAGTCTACGGCTGTCACTTCCCAGCCCAGCCTAACCTGCCTATTGCTGTCACCTCCCAGTCCAGCCTAACCTGTCTACTGCTGTCACTTCCCAGCCTAACCTGTCTAACCCAGTCTACTTACTGTCACCTCCCAGCCCAGCCTAACCTGTCTACTGCTGTCACCTCCCAGCCCAGCCTAACCTGTCTAACCCAGTCTACTTACTATCACCTCCCAGCCCAGCCTAACCTGTCTACTTACTGTCACCTCCCAGCCCAGCCTAACCTGTCTACTTACTGTCACCTCCCAGCCCAGCCTAACCTGTCTACTTACTGTCACCTCCCAGCCTAACCAGTCTACTTATTGTCACCTCCCAGCCCAGCCTAACCTGTCTATTTATTGTCACCTCCCAGCCCAGCCTAACCGGTCTACTTACTGTCACCTCCCAGCCCAGCCTAACCAGTCTACTTACTGTCACCTCCCAGCCCAGCCTAACCAGTCTACTACTTACTGTCACCTCCCAGCCCAACCTAACCTGTCTACATACTGTCACCTCCCAGCCTAACCAGTCTACTTGCTGTCACCTCCCAGCCCAGCCTAACCTGTCTACTGCTGTCACCTCCCAGCCTAACCTGTCTAACCCAGTCTACTTACTGTCACCTCCCAGCCCAGCCTAACCTGTCTATTGCTGTCACCTCTCAGCCCAGCCTAACCTGTCTAACCCAGTCTACTTACTGTCACCTCCCAGCCCAGCCTAACCTGTCTAACCCAGTCTACTTACTGTCACCTCCCAGCCCAGCCTAACCTGTCTACTGCTGTCACCTCCCAGCCCAGCCTAACCTGTCTTACCCAGTCTACTTACTGTCACCTCCCAGCCCAGCCTAACCTGTCTAAACCCAGTCTACTGCTGTCACCTCCCAGCCTAACCTGTCTAACCCAGTCTACTGCTGTCACCTCCCAGCCCAGCCTAACCTGCCTATTGCTGTCACCTCCCAGCCCAGCCTAACCTGTCTAAACCCAGTCTACTGCTGTCACCTCCCAGCCTAACCTGTCTAACCCAGTCTACTGCTGTCACCTCCCAGCCTAACCTGTCTAACCCAGTCTACTGCTGTCACCTCCCAGCCCAGCCTAACCTGCCTATTGCTGTCACCTCCCAGCCCAGCCTAACCTGTCTAAACCCAGTCTACTGCGGTCACCTCCCAGCCTAACCTGTCTAACCTAGTCTACGGCTGTCACTTCCCAGCCCAGCCTAACCTGCCTATTGCTGTCACCTCCCAGTCCAGCCTAACCTGTCTACTGCTGTCACTTCCCAGCCTAACCTGTCTAACCCAGTCTACTTACTGTCACCTCCCAGCCCAGCCTAACCTGTCTACTGCTGTCACCTCCCAGCCCAGCCTAACCTGTCTAACCCAGTCTACTTACTGTCACCTCCCAGCCCAGCCTAACCTGTCTACTGCTGTCACCTCCCAGCCCAGCCTAACCTGTCTTACCCAGTCTACTTACTGTCACCTCCCAGCCCAGCCTAACCTGTCTAAACCCAGTCTACTGCTGTCACCTCCCAGCCTAACCTGTCTAACCCAGTCTACTGCTGTCACCTCCCAGCCCAGCCTAACCTGTCTAAACCCAGTCTACTGCTGTCACCTCCCAGCCCAGCCTAACCTGCCTATTGCTGTCACCTCCCAGCCCAGCCTAACCTGTCTAAACCCAGTCTACTGCTGTCACCTCCCAGCCTAACCTGTCTAACCCAGTCTACTGCTGTCACCTCCCAGCCCAGCCTAACCTGCCTATTGCTGTCACCTCCCAGCCCAGCCTAACCTGTCTAAACCCAGTCTACTGCTGTCACCTCCCAGCCTAACCTGTCTAACCCAGTCTACTGCTGTCACCTCCCAGCCTAACCTGTCTAACCCAGTCTACTGCTGTCACCTCCCAGCCCAGCCTAACCTGCCTATTGCTGTCACCTCCCAGCCCAGCCTAACCTGTCTAAACCCAGTCTACTGCGGTCACCTCCCAGCCTAACCTGTCTAACCTAGTCTACGGCTGTCACTTCCCAGCCCAGCCTAACCTGCCTATTGCTGTCACCTCCCAGTCCAGCCTAACCTGTCTACTGCTGTCACTTCCCAGCCTAACCTGTCTAACCCAGTCTACTTACTGTCACCTCCCAGCCCAGCCTAACCTGTCTACTGCTGTCACCTCCCAGCCCAGCCTAACCTGTCTAACCCAGTCTACTTACTATCACCTCCCAGCCCAGCCTAACCTGTCTACTTACTGTCACCTCCCAGCCCAGCCTAACCTGTCTACTTACTGTCACCTCCCAGCCCAGCCTAACCTGTCTACTTACTGTCACCTCCCAGCCTAACCAGTCTACTTATTGTCACCTCCCAGCCCAGCCTAACCTGTCTATTTATTGTCACCTCCCAGCCCAGCCTAACCGGTCTACTTACTGTCACCTCCCAGCCCAGCCTAACCAGTCTACTTACTGTCACCTCCCAGCCCAGCCTAACCAGTCTACTACTTACTGTCACCTCCCAGCCCAACCTAACCTGTCTACATACTGTCACCTCCCAGCCTAACCAGTCTACTTGCTGTCACCTCCCAGCCCAGCCTAACCTGTCTACTGCTGTCACCTCCCAGCCTAACCTGTCTAACCCAGTCTACTTACTGTCACCTCCCAGCCCAGCCTAACCTGTCTATTGCTGTCACCTCTCAGCCCAGCCTAACCTGTCTAACCCAGTCTACTTACTGTCACCTCCCAGCCCAGCCTAACCTGTCTAACCCAGTCTACTTACTGTCACCTCCCAGCCCAGCCTAACCTGTCTACTGCTGTCACCTCCCAGCCCAGCCTAACCTGTCTTACCCAGTCTACTTACTGTCACCTCCCAGCCCAGCCTAACCTGTCTAACCCAGTCTACTTTCTATCACCTCCCAGCCCAGCCTAACCTGTCTACTGCTGTCACCTCCCAGCCCAGCCTAACCTGTCTACTGCTGTCTCCTCCCAGCCCAGCCTAACCTGTCTACTTACTGTCACCTCCCAGCCCAGCCTAACCAGTCTACTGCTGTCTCCTCCCAGCCCAGCCTAACCAGTCTACTTACTGTCACCTCCCAGCCCAGCCTAACCAGTCTAACCCAGTCTACTTACTGTCACCTCCCAGCCCAGCCTAACCAGTCTACTTACTGTCACCTCCCAGCCCAGCCTAACCTGCCTACTTACTGTCACCTCCCAGCCCAGCCTAACCTGTCTACTTACTGTCACCTCCCAGCCCAGCCTAACCTGTCTACTTACTGTCACCTCCCAGCCCAGCCTAACCTGTCTACTTACTGTCACCTCCCAGCCCAGCCTAACCTGTCTACTTACTGTCACCTCCCAGCCTAACCAGTCTACTTATTGTCACCTCCCAGCCCAGCCTAACCTGTCTACTGCTGTCACCTCCCAGCCCAGCCTAACCTGTCTAACCCAGTCTACTTACTATCACCTCCCAGCCCAGCCTAACCTGTCTACTTACTGTCACCTCCCAGCCCAGCCTAACCTGTCTACTTACTGTCACCTCCCAGCCCAGCCTAACCTGTCTACTTACTGTCACCTCCCAGCCTAACCAGTCTACTTATTGTCACCTCCCAGCCCAGCCTAACCTGTCTATTTATTGTCACCTCCCAGCCCAGCCTAACCGGTCTACTTACTGTCACCTCCCAGCCCAGCCTAACCAGTCTACTTACTGTCACCTCCCAGCCCAGCCTAACCAGTCTACTACTTACTGTCACCTCCCAGCCCAACCTAACCTGTCTACATACTGTCACCTCCCAGCCTAACCAGTCTACTTGCTGTCACCTCCCAGCCCAGCCTAACCTGTCTACTGCTGTCACCTCCCAGCCTAACCTGTCTAACCCAGTCTACTTACTGTCACCTCCCAGCCCAGCCTAACCTGTCTATTGCTGTCACCTCTCAGCCCAGCCTAACCTGTCTAACCCAGTCTACTTACTGTCACCTCCCAGCCCAGCCTAACCTGTCTAACCCAGTCTACTTACTGTCACCTCCCAGCCCAGCCTAACCTGTCTACTGCTGTCACCTCCCAGCCCAGCCTAACCTGTCTTACCCAGTCTACTTACTGTCACCTCCCAGCCCAGCCTAACCTGTCTAACCCAGTCTACTTTCTATCACCTCCCAGCCCAGCCTAACCTGTCTACTGCTGTCACCTCCCAGCCCAGCCTAACCTGTCTACTGCTGTCTCCTCCCAGCCCAGCCTAACCTGTCTACTTACTGTCACCTCCCAGCCCAGCCTAACCAGTCTACTGCTGTCTCCTCCCAGCCCAGCCTAACCAGTCTACTTACTGTCACCTCCCAGCCCAGCCTAACCAGTCTAACCCAGTCTACTTACTGTCACCTCCCAGCCCAGCCTAACCAGTCTACTTACTGTCACCTCCCAGCCCAGCCTAACCTGCCTACTTACTGTCACCTCCCAGCCCAGCCTAACCTGTCTACTTACTGTCACCTCCCAGCCCAGCCTAACCTGTCTACTTACTGTCACCTCCCAGCCCAGCCTAACCTGTCTACTTACTGTCACCTCCCAGCCCAGCCTAACCTGTCTACTTACTGTCACCTCCCAGCCCAGCCTAACCTGTCTA
Organism: Oncorhynchus keta; assembly: GCF_023373465.1. Taxonomy (NCBI): domain Eukaryota; kingdom Metazoa; phylum Chordata; class Actinopteri; order Salmoniformes; family Salmonidae; genus Oncorhynchus; species Oncorhynchus keta. The sequence goes on from NC_068447.1 coordinate 35,705,798, forward strand.
AACCCAGTCTACTGCTGTCACCTCCCAGCCTAACCTGTCTAACCCAGTCTACTGCTGTCACCTCCCAGCCCAGCCTAACCTGTCTAAACCCAGTCTACTGCTGTCACCTCCCAGCCCAGCCTAACCTGCCTATTGCTGTCACCTCCCAGCCCAGCCTAACCTGTCTAAACCCAGTCTACTGCTGTCACCTCCCAGCCTAACCTGTCTAACCCAGTCTACTGCTGTCACCTCCCAGCCCAGCCTAACCTGCCTATTGCTGTCACCTCCCAGCCCAGCCTAACCTGTCTAAACCCAGTCTACTGCTGTCACCTCCCAGCCTAACCTGTCTAACCCAGTCTACTGCTGTCACCTCCCAGCCTAACCTGTCTAACCCAGTCTACTGCTGTCACCTCCCAGCCCAGCCTAACCTGCCTATTGCTGTCACCTCCCAGCCCAGCCTAACCTGTCTAAACCCAGTCTACTGCGGTCACCTCCCAGCCTAACCTGTCTAACCTAGTCTACGGCTGTCACTTCCCAGCCCAGCCTAACCTGCCTATTGCTGTCACCTCCCAGTCCAGCCTAACCTGTCTACTGCTGTCACTTCCCAGCCTAACCTGTCTAACCCAGTCTACTTACTGTCACCTCCCAGCCCAGCCTAACCTGTCTACTGCTGTCACCTCCCAGCCCAGCCTAACCTGTCTAACCCAGTCTACTTACTATCACCTCCCAGCCCAGCCTAACCTGTCTACTTACTGTCACCTCCCAGCCCAGCCTAACCTGTCTACTTACTGTCACCTCCCAGCCCAGCCTAACCTGTCTACTTACTGTCACCTCCCAGCCTAACCAGTCTACTTATTGTCACCTCCCAGCCCAGCCTAACCTGTCTATTTATTGTCACCTCCCAGCCCAGCCTAACCGGTCTACTTACTGTCACCTCCCAGCCCAGCCTAACCAGTCTACTTACTGTCACCTCCCAGCCCAGCCTAACCAGTCTACTACTTACTGTCACCTCCCAGCCCAACCTAACCTGTCTACATACTGTCACCTCCCAGCCTAACCAGTCTACTTGCTGTCACCTCCCAGCCCAGCCTAACCTGTCTACTGCTGTCACCTCCCAGCCTAACCTGTCTAACCCAGTCTACTTACTGTCACCTCCCAGCCCAGCCTAACCTGTCTATTGCTGTCACCTCTCAGCCCAGCCTAACCTGTCTAACCCAGTCTACTTACTGTCACCTCCCAGCCCAGCCTAACCTGTCTAACCCAGTCTACTTACTGTCACCTCCCAGCCCAGCCTAACCTGTCTACTGCTGTCACCTCCCAGCCCAGCCTAACCTGTCTTACCCAGTCTACTTACTGTCACCTCCCAGCCCAGCCTAACCTGTCTAACCCAGTCTACTTTCTATCACCTCCCAGCCCAGCCTAACCTGTCTACTGCTGTCACCTCCCAGCCCAGCCTAACCTGTCTACTGCTGTCTCCTCCCAGCCCAGCCTAACCTGTCTACTTACTGTCACCTCCCAGCCCAGCCTAACCAGTCTACTGCTGTCTCCTCCCAGCCCAGCCTAACCAGTCTACTTACTGTCACCTCCCAGCCCAGCCTAACCAGTCTAACCCAGTCTACTTACTGTCACCTCCCAGCCCAGCCTAACCAGTCTACTTACTGTCACCTCCCAGCCCAGCCTAACCTGCCTACTTACTGTCACCTCCCAGCCCAGCCTAACCTGTCTACTTACTGTCACCTCCCAGCCCAGCCTAACCTGTCTACTTACTGTCACCTCCCAGCCCAGCCTAACCTGTCTACTTACTGTCACCTCCCAGCCCAGCCTAACCTGTCTACATACTGTCACCTCCCAGCCCAGCCTAACCTGTCTACTTACTGTCACCTCCCAGCCCAGCCTAACCTGCCTACTTACTGTCACCTCCCAGCCCAGCCTAACCTGTGTACTTACTGTCACCTCCCAGCCCACCCTAACCTGTCTACTTACTGTCACCTCCCAGCCCAGCCTAACCTGTCTACTTACTGTCACCTCCAAACACAGCCTAACCTGTCTAACCCAGTCTACTTACTGTCATCTCCCAGCCCAGCCTAACCTGTCTAACCCAGTCTACTTACTATCACCTCCCAGCCCAGCCTAACCTGTCTACTTACTGTCACCTCCCAGCCCAGCCTAACCTGTCTACATACTGTCACCTCCCAGCCCAGCCTAACCTGCCTACTTAATGTCACCTCCCAGCCCAGACTAACCTGTCTACTTACTGTCACCTCCCAGCCCAGCCTAACCTGTCTACTTACTGTCACCTCCCAGCCCAGCCTAACCTGTCTACTTACTGTCAACTCCCAGCCCAGCCTAACCTGTCTACTTACTGTCACCTCCCAGCCCAGCCTAACCTGCCTACTTAATGTCACCTCCCAGCCCAGACTAACCTGTCTACTTACTGTCACCTCCCAGCCCAGCCTAACCTGTCTACTTACTGTCACCTCCCAGCCCAGCCTAACCTGTCTACTTACTGTCAACTCCCAGCCCAGCCTAACCTGTCTACTTACTGTCACCTCCCAGCCCAGCCTAACCTGTCTACTTACTGTCACCTCCTAGCCCAGCCTAACCTGTCTACTTACTGTCACCTCCCAGCCCAGCCTAACCTGTCTACCTACCTCTAGTGAAGTCTATCCCCATCCTGTTCTGGTCCAACTGTGTCCTAACCTGTACAGCTCTCTCACTGAACCATGAGTTAGAAAATGTCCTCAGATACTGTTCTACTCATGGAAAACACACATACACACACACACGCACACGCACACCCACTTGGAATTGCCAAATAAAAAAATGTAAATCAAAACAATTTATAGAAAAGATAAATAAGAGATGTAAACATTGCCCCAGTCCTACTGAGAGTTCATCCTGGTCCCTCCTCTGTATCATTACTGTATCAAACCTCTCCGCCACTCAGAACACTCCAGAACAATAAGGATGGAATGCAATGGGAATAACAACGTCTGGGTGATTGATTTCTTGGTGATTTGAACAGAAGCTGGGAAATCAGACTGAAGAGCACTATGATGACACGTGTAAAACAGACGAGAAATATCCTCCATATTGACTAATTACCACACCAGCCTGATTCCACTCTCCCTCAGTGCGGTACTATGTCGGCACAATTACAAGCAGTGCAGCAGCAACAGAGCACTGTACTGTCTAATGTTGCTATCAAACATAGGCTCAGTCAATATTGATGGGAGACTGGGACCTCAGTTGATATGTTCATGCAAAAATCAGCCATAAGCAGATAAGGTCCTTAGTTTACACAGCCAGTACTGAAGAGCTGTCCCCTGCATGAACCATGTTGAATCATGATCGACATTGACAATATAAGACCATTTAAGAACACACTCTATCAAGTAAATATGTGTCAACTTAATTTCCCGGCATGGCAAACAGGCTAAGTTTAACAGGCACATACATGCCTTATGGAATTTAAATACAATACTTTGTCAACAGTTGACATTAGCTGTCATGAATAATCACAGCCATAATGTCATGTGACGATTCCTCTAAAATATCAATAAAAACAAATCAAGTTTTTATTGATAAGGATGCTAGTGTTAGTAGCCTTGCAGACTCACCCTCACTGTTGTGGCTGCCTGCACTCCCACTGTGGAAACTTTGGCAGGGGTCTGAGTAGCCTGGTGGGAAGCCTGGAGGGGCGGAGGGGAAGGGAGGGCAGGGGAACGGCTGGCCCCCCAGGGGCCATGGGTTGGTGGCAGGGGGAGGGAGGGGGGCCAGGGTGTCCTGCTCAGAGCCCCCACCACTGGAACCCTCATTCAGGTTGAGAGACGCCATGTCTGGTGAGAGAAAGAGAGAGAGCGACAGACAGACAGACAGACAGACAGACAGACAGACAGACAGACAGACAGACAGACAGACAGACAGACAGACAGAGAGCGACAGACAGAGAGCGACAGACAGAGAGCCAGACAGACAGAGAGCGACAGACAGAGAGCGACAGACAGACAGACAGCGACAGACAGACAGAGAGCGACAGACAGACAGAGAGCGACAGACAGACAGACAGACAGACAGACAGACAGACAGACAGAGAGACAGAGAGACAGAGAGACAGAGAGACAGAGAGACAGAGAGACAGAGATACAGAGAGACAGACAGAGGTAGTGACATCTATTGTGAGGTCGTCCATCTCACGACAAGTAAATAAAAACACTGCAATTGGTCTCTACAGTACATTTAACACAGGTATAATACACCTGTAATAATAATATACAGTACATAATATATTCTTGCCAAAGTGGCTCAGTGTCAGTACTTTGGCAGAGGTCTCCGAAGGTGTAGTAGCACTGCTCTGAGAAGGTGATCTTGTTGACGGTGTGTCTCAGGTAGCCATGTTTCAGCAGACTGCTGGCATACTTCCTAGCATCTCTCCTGTCCTTGAAGCCCTCCACCCTTGAGTAGAGCCAGTCCACCACGTCAGCACCTGGCACAGCAACAACACACTGGTCAAGAAGACTGTAGTCTGCACTACAACAGCAAACTGATTTCATTACGCACACCTGTCCCTTACTCCGACTGATTAGTACTTGCATAAATGTGCCTTTTGTTTCCCCCATTGGGCTGTCGATTATTGTTCCCATGTCCATTGGCCGTGTGAGTACCTATGCGTTGGTGCAGCTGTTATGCTGCGTGCTTTATAGATTGTGTATTACGGGTATCGTTCCGTGTCGTTCATCAAGGTTTACCCTCTCTCTTTTGTTTGGGTACAGCCCAGTGTTTTGTATACGTGTTTGTTTTGGGTGTATTAAAAACCCCTATTGTGTATTCCTGCGCCTGTCTGCAACATCCTTTATACCAGTGTGACAATATGATTCTATTGTACTATAATATTGATAGCACTAACCACACAACATCTACTTACATTGATTGATGTGATGTCGCCAATATCAAGAAAATGTATTGCACAGACGTCACAGTTTCACTAACAGTAAGGGTAGTATTTGCTGGTTTAATGCTTATTTACAGGCCCAATCCAATAGTACAAAAAATGTATTAGGTGAACAATAGGTAAGTAAAGAAATAAAACAACAGTAAAAAGACAGTGAAAAATAACAGTAGCGAGGCTATAGAAGTAGCGAGGCTACATACAGACACCGGTTAGTCAGGCTGATTGAGGTAGTATGTACATGTAGATATGGTTAAAGTGACTATGCATATATGACGAACAGAGAGTAGCGTAAAAGAGGGGTTTGCGGGTGGTGGGACACAATTCAGATAGCCCAGTTAGCCAATATGCGGGATCACTGATTGGTTGGCCCAATTGAGGTAGTATGTACATGAATGTATAGTTAAAGTGACTATGCATATATGATAAACAGGGGTTGGGGGGTGGCACACAATGCAAATAGTCCGGGTAGCCATTTGATTACCTGTTCAGGGGTCTTATGGCTTGGGGGGTAAAAACTGTTGAGAAGCCTTTTTGTCCTAGACTTGGCACTCCAGTACCGCTTGCCATGCTGTAGTAGAGAGAACAGTTTATGACTGGGTTGGCTGGGGTCTTCTGTAGTGCCTTGCGGTCGGAGGGCGAGCAATTGCCGTACCAGGCAGTGATGCAACCAGTCAGGATGCTCTCGATGGTGCAGCTGTAGAACCTTTTGAGAATCTCAGGAACCAATGCCAAGTCTTTTTAGTTTCCTGACGGGGAATAGGTCTTGTCTTGCCTTCTTCACGACTGTCTTGGTGTGTTTGGACGATTCGAGTTTGTTGTTGATGCGGACACCAAGGAACTTGAAGCTCTCAACCTGCTCCACTACAGCCCCGTCGATGAGAATCGGGGCGTGCTCGGTCTTCCTTTTCCTGTAGTCCACAATCATCTCCTTAATCTTGGTTACGTTGAGGGATAGGTTGATATTCTGGCAACATCCTTTATCCTTTAGGTCTCTGACCTCCTCCCGATAGGCTGTCTCGTCATTGTTGGTGATCAGGCCTACCACTGTTGTGTCGTCTGCAAACTTAATGATGGTGTTGGAGTCGTGCCTGGCCATGCAGTCGTGGATGAACAGGGAGTACAGGAGGGGACTGAGCATGCACCCCTGGGGAGTTCCAGTGTTGAGGATCAGCGTGGCAGATGTGTTGCTACCTACCCTCACCACCTGGGGGCGGCCCGTCAAGAAGTCCAGGATCCAGTTGCAGAGGGAGGTGATTAGTTCCAGGATCCTTAGCTTAGTGATGAGCATTGAAGGTACTATGGTGTTGAACGCTAAGCTGTCGTCAATGAAAAGCATTCTCACATAAGTGTTCCTTTGGTCGAGGTGGGAAAGGGCAATGTGGGGTGCAATAGAGATTGCTTCATCTGTGGATCTGTTTGGGCCGTATGCAAATTGGAGCGGGTCTAGAGTTTCTGGGATAATGGTGTTGATGTGAGCCATTACCAGCCTTTCAAAGCACGTTTTGTTATTTCTGTGTTCATTAAATAAATATGGACACATATCACGCTGCACCTTGGTCCTCTCCTTCCAACAGCCGTTACAGAATCACCCACCAAGAAAGGACCAAGCAGCGTGGTAACTAGGAGCAGACGGTTCTGGACTCCTGGACTTGGGAGGAGATATTGGATGGCAAGGGACCCTGGGCACAGGCTGGGGAATATCGCAGAGCTGGAGGCAGCGAAAGCTGAGTGGCGGCGGTATGAGGCACGGCGGTATGAGGCAAGGCAGCGCAAGAGGCACGAGAGGCAGCCCCAATTTATTTTTGGGAGGGGACACACGGGGAGTGTAGCAGAGTCAGGTTGGAGACCTGAGCCAACTCCCCGTGCATACCGTGGCTGGCGTCGTTCTGGTCAGGCACTGTGTTATGAGGTCAAGCGCACGGTGTCTCCAGTACGCGTTCTTAGCCCGGTGCGCTACATCCCAACCCCCCGCAAGTGCCATGCGAGAGTGGGCATCCAGCCAGGGCGTATTGTACCGGCCCAGCGTGTTTGGCCTCCGGTACGCCGTTTCGGCCCAGGGTATCCTGCGCCGGCGCTACGTGCTGTGTCTCCGGGGCGCTAGGAGGGTGCAGCCCGGTTCAACCTGTGCCTGCACTCTGGAAGGTCCCGGGCTAACCACTCCTCCAGCCTGGAGGAGTGGTGCCAAGGCTGCGCACCAGAGCTCCAGTGCTCCCCCACAGCCCAGTCCATCCGGTGCCTCCTCCACGCACCAGGCCTCCTGTAGGTTTCCCCAGCCTGGTGGGTCCGGTGGCAGCCCCACACACCAGGCTGTCTCTCCATCTCCTCCCTCTAGGTTCTCCCGCCTGTCCGGCGCTTCCAGAGTCTCCCTCCTATCCGGAGCTGCCAGAGCCGCCCGTCTGTCAGGAGCTGCCAGAGCCGCCCGTCTGTCAGGAACTGCAAGAACCGCCCGTCTGTCAGGAGCTTCCAGAGCCGCCCGTCTGTCAGGAGCTGCCAGAGCCGGCCGTCTGTCAGGAGCTGCCAGAGCCGTCCGTCTGTCAGGAGCTGCCAGAACCGCCCGTCTGTCAGGAGCTGCCAGAGCCGATCGTCTGTCAGGAGCTGCCAGAGCCGCCCGTCTGTCAGGAGCTGCCAGAGCCGCCCGTCAGTCAGGAGCTGCCAGAGCCGCCCGTCAGTCAGGAGCTGCCAGAGCCGCCCGTCAGTCAGGAGCTGCCAGAGCCGCCCGTCAGTCAGGAGCTCCCAGAGCCGTCCGTCAGTCAGGAGCTGCCAGAGCCACCCTTCACTCCTGCGCTGCCGGAGTCTCCCGTCTATTCGGGGCCCACTGCAAGGGTCCCCAGTCCGAGGTCGGCGGCGAGGGTCGCCGCTCCGAATGCGTCACTTAAGTGGGCCAAGACTATGGTGGAGTGGGGTCCACGTCCCGCGCCAGAGCCGCCACCGCGGACAGACCCTCCCCTATGGGTTTAGTGCAGCCGGAGTCCGCACCTTTGGGGGGGGGTACTGTCACGTCCTGACCTTAGTTCCTTTTTTATGTCTCTATTTTAGTTTGGTCAGGGCGTGAGTTGGGGTGGGCATTCTATGTTTTGTGTTCTATGTTTTATATCTCTATGTGTTTGGCCTGGTATGGTTCCCAATCAGAGGCAGCTGGCAATCGTTGTCTCTGAATGAGAACCATACTTAAGTAGCCTGTTTTCCTATTTTGAGTGGTGGGTGATTGTTTTCTGTTGTGTGTCTGCACCAGCCAGAACTGTTTCGGTTGTTCTCTTTGTTATTTCTGTGTTCATAAAATAAATATGGACACATACCACGCTGCACCTTGGTCCTCTCCTTCCAACAGCCGTTACAGGCAGGTTGCCTTTATGTTCTTGGGCATAGGGACTATGGTGGTCTGCTTGAAACATGTTGGTGTTACAGACTCAATCAGGGACATGTTGAAAATGTCAGTGAAGACACCTGCCAGCACATGTCCTAGTAATCCGTCTGGCTCCGCAACCTTGTGTATGTTGACCTGTTTAAAGGTCTTTCTCACATCAACTACGGAGAGTGTGATCACACAGTCATCCGGAACAGCTGATGCTCTCATACATGCCTAAGTGTTGCTGGCCTCGAAGTGAGCATAGAAGTATTTTAGCATCTGCTTCATCTGACCACTTTTTTATAGACCGAGTCACTGGTGCTTCCTGCTTTAATTTTTGCTTATAAGCAGGAATCAGGAGGATAGAGTTGTGGTCGGATTTACAAAATAGAGGGCGAGGGAGAGCTCTGTACACGTCTGTGTGTGTGGAGTACAGTTGATCTAGATTTTTTTCCCTCTGGTTGCTCATTTAACATGTTGATAGAAATTTGGTAGAACCGATTTAAGTTTCCCTGCATTAAAGTCTCCGGCCACTAGGAGCGCCGCCTCTGGGTGAGTGGTTTCCTGTTTGCTTATTTCCTTATACAGCTGACTGAGTGCAGTCTTAGTGCCAGCATCTGTATGTGGTGGTAAAATAAACAGCCACGAAAAGTATAGCTGAAAACTCTCTAGGCAAGTAGTGTGGCCTGCAATTTATCCCAATATACTCTACTTCAGGCGGGCAAAATCTAGAGACTTCCTTAGATTTCGTGCACCAGCTGTTGTTTACAAATATGTACAGACTCCCCCCTCGTCTTACCGGAGTGTGCTGTTCTATCTTGCCGGTGCAGCGTGTATCCCGCTAGCTGAATATCCATGTCGTCATTCAGCCACGATTCCGTGAAACATAGGATATTACAGTTTTTGATGTCCCGTTGGTAGGATATTCGTGATCGCACCTCGTCAAATTTATTGTCCAATGATTGCACGTTGGCGAGTAGTATTAACGGTAACGGCAGCTTTTCCACTCGCCTTCTCCGGGTCCTGACCAGGCATCCGGCTCTTTGTCCTCTGTACCTGCGTCGCTTCCTCTTGCAAATAACGGGGATGTCGGCCCTGTCGGTGTTTGGAGAATGTCTTGTGTGTCCTGCTTGTTGTAGAAAAAATCTTAGTCTAATCCGAGGTGAGTGATCGCTGTCCTGATATCCAGAAACTCTTAGTCTAATCCGAGGTGAGTGATCGCTGTCCTGATATCCAGAAGCTCTTTGTCTAATCCGAGGTGAGTGATCGCTGTCCTGATATCCAGAAGCTCTTTGTCTAATCCGAGGGGAGTGATCACTGTCCTGATATCCAGAAGCTCTTTGTCTAATCTGAGGTGAGTGATCACTGTCCTGATGTCCAGAAACTCTTTTTTTTGCCGTAAGATACGGTTGCAGAAACATTATGTACAAAATAAGTTACAAATAACGTGAAACCCCCCCACATATTAGCACAATTCCTTGGGCGCCCGAAAAACTGCTGCCATTTCTTCCGGCGCTATTTTACTGAAAAAAAAATATTATTAATAATACAGTATTATTAGTAGCAAGCGTGCCCTCCCTCTCACCGATGACAGCGTTGGTGATGGTGATCTTCAACCACATCCTGTCCCGGATCTCCAGACCAGAGTCAGGTAGCTGCATCACCTTGACGATGGTTGCCATGTCCGTCTTACTCGCAGATAGCGGCAAGTCGTCAAATTCTGAAGGGGAGAGGAGGTTGAGACACAGCACATTCACAGACAGTGACTGACAAAATGTTCAGTATGTGGCCTTTCTAGGACTGTGAGAGTGCAGCTATGTCTAGTTATTGCAGTAGTTTGTGTGTGTGACTGTAGTGATAGTGTGGTCATACCGTAGTGTGGGTAGGGTCCGGTCAGGGCCGTTGTGTGGGAGATCCAGGCAGCAGGGTCGATGGGCCTCACTGGCTCAGCTGGACACACACACACACAATCTCCATCATATACTGTAAGTTTGCTAGTTTGTGCTCAAACTTCTGCTATAAGTTACAAGCACATCCAATTTGTTTTTCAAAAGGTTTTAAAAAGCGAGTTTCCAGAAGAGTTTGAGAGCCCTGTTTGTAAGTGGTAATAACCTGTTGTTGGTGGAACATTGGTAAGTGTCTTACCCCGGGGGATGGTGAAGTAGCTTCGCGGAGACGGGTCCCAACACTTGGCCACAGTAAGACTAATAGGACTGGAGAATACATGGGGAGACCGTCAGTTACAAAACCTTCGACTCACTTCCATAGCTCCTGTGCAGTTAAAAGCACATGAGGAAACGCTAGGAAAAAAGAAGTCACGTTTGGTTGAACTAGAAGGATTATGGGGAGAAATCTTAGTCTGTATTATACAACAGTCAACAATGCAGAAGCTGCTTGAAATTCAAACCCACTGTTTATCCAATCTAACCAGTCAGCATATCACTGATATGCTAATACAACCCTAATGTACTCCAGTCTTACCATCGCTCATCTTTTAAATCCTGTATTTACCCAATAGCCATGTCCTTTGTCTGTCTGTCCTGACCTCTGATCATCTTCACATGCAACAGTTTAACATCCCTTGAAAAGTTTTCTGGGTTATCGCTAACAATCCTGCACTGTAACACAGTCCTGTTCTTACCCTGTTTTGGAGACGATCTCTCTCAGGATCCTCACAGCGTCATCGTTGCTCATGTTCTCAAAGTTCACATCGTTCACCTGAGGATCACAACGAGACAGTTAACGTACACTTTCACGGATCATGTCTTTGAAATGAACAAGTAGTTGGACAAAATGGACAAAATGATTTAGGACTCTGCTACTGAAATCAGTTCTCTACAAGTTCATCTCCAGGCACTGTTGTAAAGCGTTCAGACGCATATAAAAGCTAATAAATCCTATGCAGCGTTATGCTGTGTGTATGGGTTGAAAAGAGACATGCTGATCGACAATACATGTTGTTAAAGAGACATGCTGGATCGACAATAACTAGCGATCAGCCACTGTGTGTACAAGAGGAGGCGTGGCCAGAGAGGTTAGTCTGAGTCCAACCATACAGACATCAAAGAGAACAAACAACAGGAAGGAAAAGGAGAGGCAACATGTAGGATAGAGGGCTACAGGAAGGAAGGTGACGAGGACCATTAGAGTTGTTTGTAAACAGGTCAGAGTTTCAATAGGTCATAGTTCCAATAGGTCATAGTTTCAATAGGTCATAGTTTCAATAGGTCATAGTTTCAATAGGTCATAGTTTCAATAGGTCATAGTTTCAATAGGTCATAGTTTCAATAGGTCATAGTTTCAATAGGTCATAGTTTCAATAGGTCATAGGTTCCAGTTTCCCCTTTACCTTATTGTTAGAACTCATTAACATAAACATTGTTTGAAACACAGAATCCGATCATCACTGGCAATGCTAAAATAATCACAAAGCAATTTGCTCACTGGACATTTGTGCACATTTGCTTTCCCTCAACGGACCATAAAAATAGAACCAAAAAAATAACTCATAAAGAACACAAAATATACTTTAAGCTTATAATACTTCCTAGAAAATGAACCTACGGCTCATTTGTAGTGGGTGGTAGTGTCGTATACCTGTAGGAGCATATCTCCAGGTTCTATCCTGCCGTCTGCAGCCACAGCTCCTCCCTTCATGATGGAGCCGATGTAGATCCCGCCGTCCCCCCGGTCGTTACTCTGCCCCACAATACTGATACCCAGGAAGTTATACTTCTCTGTAAGAGAGAGGGGGAGAGAGGCGGTCAGTTAAAAGTCTCATGTACCGTGCCTTCTGAAAGTATACAGACCCCTTGACTTTTTCAACATTTTGTTAGGTTACAGCCTTATTCTAAAATGTATTAAATTGTTTTTCCCCCCTCATTAATCTACACACAATACCCCATAATGACAAACCAAAAACAGAATTTTTAAAATGGTTAATAATTTATTACAAATATCACATTTACATAAGTATTCAGACCATTTACTTACTAATTTCTTGAAGCACCTTTGGCAGCAATTACAGCCTCAAGTCTTCTTGGGTATGATGCTACAAGCTTGGCACACCTGTATTTGGGAGGTTTCTCCCATTCTTCTCTGCAGATCCTCTCAAGCTCTGTCTGGTTGGATGGGGAGCGTCGATGCACAGCTATTTTCAGGTCTCTCCAGAGATGTTCGATCAGGTTCAAGCCCAGGGCTCTGGCTGGGCCACTCAAGGACATTCAGAGACTGGTCCCGAAGCCACTCCTGCATTGTCTTGGCCTGTGTGCTTAGGGTTGTTGTCCTATTGGAAGGTGAACCGTCGCCCCAGTCTGAGGTCCTGAGTGCTCTGGAGCAGGTTTTCATCAAGGATCTCTTGGTACTTTGCTCTGTTCATCTTTGCCTCAATTCTGACTAGTCTCCCAGTCCCTGCCACTGAACAATATCCCCACACCCTGATGCTGCCACCACCATGCTTCACCGTAGGGGTGGTTCCAGGTTTCCTCCAGACGTGGCGCAAAGTTCAATCTTTGTTTCATCAGACCAGAGAATCTTGTTTCTCATGGTCTGAGAGTCTTTAGGTGGCTTTTGGCAAACTCCAAGTGGGCTGTCATGTGCCTTTTACTGAGCAGTGGGTTCCGTCTAGCCACTCTACCATTAAGGCCTGATTGGTGGAGTGCTGCAGAGATGGTTGTTCTCCCATCTCCACAGAGGAACTCCAGAGCTCTGTCAGACTGACCATTGGGTTATTGGTACCTCCCTGCCAAGGCCATTCTCCCCCGATTGATCAGTTTGGCCGGGCGGCCAGCTCTAGGATGAGTCTTGGTGGTTCCAAACTTCTTCCACTTAAGAATGATGGAGGCCACTGTGTTCTTGGGGATCTTCAATGCTGCAGACAGTTTTTGGTACCCATCCCCAATTCTGTGCCTCGACACAATTCTGTCTCGGAGCTAAACGGACAATTCCTTCAACCGCATGGCTTGGATTTTGCTCTGACATGCACTTTCAACTGTGGGACCTTATATAGACAGGGGTGTGCCTTTCCGAATCCTCTCAAATCGATTGAATTTACCACAGGTGGACTCCAATCAAGTTGTAGAAACATCTCAAGGATGATCAATGGAAACAGGATGCACTGGAGCTCAATTTCGAGTGTCATAGCAAAGGGTCTGAATACTTACGTAAATATGGTATTTCTGTGTTTTTTTTCTAAAAACCTGTTTTCGCTTTGTTATTATGGGGTATTGTGTGTAGATTTCTGAGGATTCATATTTATTTAAAACATTTTAGAATAAGGCTGTAACGTAACAAAATGTGGAAAAAGTAAAGGGGTCTGAATACTTTCCCAAGGCACTGTAGTTTAAAGACTTTATGGGGTTTAAAGACTGAGTACACTGATGATATTTGTATAACAAATATTTGTGTACAAAGAAAGGCATAAATGAAAGAAAATGAGAGGAAAAGGGGAAGTCCTTACCCATGTTGAGTGTGACAGTGATGATGTTGAGGCTCATAGTGGAATCTGTGATGCTGCTGAAGGACGAAGACTGGAAAAGAGAGAGGGAGAAACTTAGTGTGTCAGACACATACTCACATAATCGTTCGTGTTCCCTTTCTCACTCACTCACACACACGTATGTGCAACAGTCCAGTTTTCAAGGGGAGCTCACCCGGTCTATTTTGGCCACTTTGTGCCTCCGTCGGCGGCGTTTGTGTCTGCGCATCAGCTGAGAAGACGAGCTCTGCTCTGTGGAGCTGCTGAGTCTGAGACACAATACAATACAATACAATGTCATCTTTAATGGTCCATTATACAGAGACAATGGAAATGTGGTGCCTTTTTCTGTCACAGTACCCAGCCCACCACACAACACACACGACTGGGGAACAGCACAGGGTCAGCCCACCACACAACACACACGACTGGGGAACAGCACAGGGTCAGCCCACCACACAACACACACGACTGGGGAACAGCACAGGGTCAGCCCACCACACAACACACACGACTGGGGAACAGCACAGGGTCAGCCCACCACACAACACACACGACTGGGGAACAGCACAGGGTCAGCCCACCACACAACACACACGACTGGGGAACAGCACAGGGTCAGCCCACCACACAACACACACGACTGGGGAACAGCACAGGGTCAGCCCACCACACAACATACACGACTGGGGAACAGCACAGGGTCAGCCCACCACACAACATACACGACTGGGGAACAGCACAGGGTCAGCCCACCACACAACATACACGACTGGGGAACAGCACAGGGTCAGCCCACCACACAACATACACGACTGGGGAACAGCACAGGGTCAGCCCCACCACACAACATACACGACTGGGGAACAGCACAGGGTCAGCCCACCACACAACATACACGACTGGGGAACAGTACAGGGTCAGCCCAACACACAACATACACGACTGGGGAACAGCACAGGGTCAGCCCCACCACACAACATACACGACTGGGGAACAGTACAGGGTCAGCCCACCACACAACATACACGACTGGGGAACAGCACAGGGTCAGCACCACCACACAACACACACGACTGGGGAACAGCACAGGGTCAGCCCCACCACACAACACACACGACTGGGGAACAGTACAGGGTCAGCCCCACCACACAACATACACGACTGGGGAACAGCACAGGGTCAGCCCACCACACAACATACACGACTGGGGAACAGCACAGGGTCAGCACCACCACACAACACACACGACTGGGGAACAGCACAGGGTCAGCCCCACCACACAACATACACGACTGGGGAACAGCACAGGGTCAGCCCACCACACAACATACACGACTGGGGAACAGCACAGGGTCAGCCCACCACACAACATACACGACTGGGGAACAGTACAGGGTCAGCCCAACACACAACACACACGACTGGGGAACAGTACAGGGTCAGCCCACCACACAACATACACGACTGGGGAACAGTACAGGGTCAGCCCACCACACAACATACACGACTGGGGAACAGTACAGGGTCAGCCCCACCACACAACATACACGACTGGGGAACAGCACAGGGTCAGCCCACCACACAACATACACGACTGGGGAACAGTACAGGGTCAGCCCAACACACAACATACACGACTGGGGAACAGCACAGGGTCAGCCCAACACACAACATACACGACTGGGGAACAGCACAGGGTCAGCACCACCACACAACACACACGACTGGGGAACAGCACAGGGTCAGCACCACCACACAACACACACGACTAGGGAACAGCACAGGGTCAGCACCACCACACAACATACACGACTGGGGAACAGTACAGGGTCAGCACCACCACACAACACACACGACTGGGGAACAGTACAGGGTCAGCCCCACTACACAACACACACGACTGGGGAACAGTACAGGGTCAGCCCCACCACACAACACACCCGACTGGGGAACAGTACAAGGTCAGCCCCACCACACAACACACACGACTGGGGAACAGCACAGGGTCAGCCCCACCACACAACACACCCGACTGGGGAACAGTACAGGGTCAGCCCCACCACACAACACACACGACTGGGGAACAGCACAGGGTCAGCCCCACCACACAACACACCCAACTGGGGAACAGCACAGGGTCAGCCCAACACACAACACACCCGACTGGGGAACAGTACAGGGTCAGCCCCACCACACAACACACCCGACTGGGGAACAGCACAGGGTCAGCCCCACCACACAACACACACGAATGGGGAACAGTACAGGGTCAGCCCCACCACACAACACACACGACTGGGGAACAGCACAGGGTCAGCACCACCACACAACACACCCGACTGGGGAACAGTACAGGGTCAGCCCCACCACACAACACACACGACTGGGGAACAGCACAGGGTCAGCCCAACACAAAACACACCCGACTGGGGAACAGTACAGGGTCAGCCCCACCACACAACACACCCGACTGGGGAACAGTACAAGGTCAGCCCCACCACACAACACACACGACTGGGGAACAGCACAGGGTCAGCCCCACCACACAACACACACGAATGGGGAACAGTACAGGGTCAGCCCCACCACACAACATACACGACTGGGGAACAGCACAGGGTCAGCCCCACCACACAACACACCCAACTGGGGAACAGCACAGGGTCAGCCCCAACACACAACACACACGACTGGGGAACAGCACATCAGGGTCAGCCCCACTACACAACACACACGACTGGGGAACAGTACAAGGTCAGCCCCACCACACAACACACACGACTGGGGAACAGCACAGGGTCAGCCCACCACACAACACACACGACTGGGGAACAGCACAGGGTCAGCCCACCACACAACACACACGACTGGGGAACAGCACAGGGTCAGCCCACCACACAACACACACGACTGGGGAACAGCACAGGGTCAGCCCACCACACAACACACACGACTGGGGAACAGCACAGGGTCAGCCCACCACACAACACACACGACTGGGGAACAGCACAGGGTCAGCCCACCACACAACACACACGACTGGGGAACAGCACAGGGTCAGCCCACCACACAACATACACGACTGGGGAACAGCACAGGGTCAGCCCCACCACACAACACACACGACTGGGGAACAGCACAGGGTCAGCCCAACACACAACATACACGACTGGGGAACAGCACAGGGTCAGCCCAACACACAACATACACGACTGGGGAACAGCACAGGGTCAGCCCAACACACAACATACACGACTGGGGAACAGCACAGGGTCAGCCCACCACACAACACACACGACTGGGGAACAGCACAGGGTCAGCCCACCACACAACACACACGACTGGGGAACAGCACAGGGTCAGCCCAACACACAACATACACGACTGGGGAACAGCACAGGGTCAGCCCAACACACAACATACACGACTGGGGAACAGCACAGGGTCAGCACCACCACACAACACACACGACTGGGGAACAGCACAGGGTCAGCACCACCACACAACACACACGACTGGGGAACAGCACAGGGTCAGCACCACCACACAACACACACGACTGGGGAACAGCACAGGGTCAGCACCACCACACAACACACACGACTGGGGAACAGCACAGGGTCAGCCCAACACACAACATACACGACTGGGGAACAGCACAGGGTCAGCACCACCACACAACACACACGACTGGGGAACAGCACAGGGTCAGCACCACCACACAACACACACGACTGGGGAACAGCACAGGGTCAGCCCCACCACACAACATACACGACTGGGGAACAGCACAGGGTCAGCACCACCACACAACACACACGACTGGGGAACAGTACAGGGTCAGCCCCACTACACAACACACACGACTGGGGAACAGTACAGGGTCAGCCCCACTACACAACACACACGACTGGGGAACAGTACAGGGTCAGCCCCACTACACAACACACACGACTGGGGAACAGTACAGGGTCAGCCCCACTACACAACACACACGACTGGGGAACAGTACAGGATCAGCCCCACTACACAACATACACGACTGGGGAACAGCACAGGGTCAGCCCCACCACACAACACACACGACTGGGGAACAGTACAGGGTCAGCCCCACCACACAACACACACGACTGGGGAACAGCACAGGGTCAGCCCAACACACAACACACCCGACTGGGGAACAGTACAGGGTCAGCCCCACTACACAACATACACGACTGGGGAACAGCACAGGGTCAGCCCCACCACACAACACACACGACTGGGGAACAGTACAGGGTCAGCACCACCACACAACACACACGACTGGGGAACAGTACAAGGTCAGCACCACCACACAACACACCCAACTGGGGAACAGTACAGGGTCAGCCCCACCACACAACATACACGACTGGGGAACAGTACAGGGTCAGCACCACCACACAACACACCTGACTGGGGAACAGTACAGGGTCAGCCCCACCACACAACACACACGACTGGGGAACAGTACAAGGTCAGCCCCACCACACAACACACACGACTGGGGAACAGCACAGGGTCAGCACCACCACACAACACACACGACTGGGGAACAGCACAGGGTCAGCCCCACCACACAACACACACGACTGGGGAACAGTACAGGGTCAGCCCCACCACACAACATACACGACTGGGGAACAGCACAGGGTCAGCACCACCACACAACACACACGACTGGGGAACAGTACAGGGTCAGCCCCACCACACAACACACACGACTGGGGAACAGTACAGGGTCAGCCCCACCACACAACACACCTGACTGGGGAACAGTACAGGGTCAGCCCCACCACACAACACACACGACTGGGGAACAGCACAGGGTCAGCCCCACCACACAACACACCCAACTGGGGAACAGCACAGGGTCAGCCCAACACACAACACACCCGACTGGGGAACAGTACAGGGTCAGCCCCACCACACAACACACCCGACTGGGGAACAGTACAAGGTCAGCCCCACCACACAACACACACGACTGGGGAACAGCACAGGGTCAGCCCCACCACACAACACACACGAATGGGGAACAGTACAGGGTCAGCCCCACCACACAACACACACGACTGGGGAACAGCACAGGGTCAGCCCCACCACACAACACACACGACTGGGGAACAGTACAGGGTCAGCCCCACCACACAACACACCCGACTGGGGAACAGTACAAGGTCAGCCCCACCACACAACACACACGACTGGGGAACAGTACAGGGTCAGCCCCACCACACAACACACACGACTGGGGAACAGTACAGGGTCAGCCCCACCACACAACACACACGACTGGGGAACAGCACAGGGTCAGCCCAACACACAACACACCCGACTGGGGAACAGTACAGGGTCAGCCCCACCACACAACACACCCGACTGGGGAACAGTACAGGGTCAGCCCCACCACACAACACACCCGACTGGGGAACAGTACAAGGTCAGCCCCACCACACAACACACACGACTGGGGAACAGCACAGGGTCAGCCCCACCACACAACACACACGAATGGGGAACAGTACAGGGTCAGCCCCACCACACAACATACACGACTGGGGAACAGCACAGGGTCAGCCCCACCACACAACACACCCAACTGGGGAACAGCACAGGGTCAGCCCCAACACACAACACACACGACTGGGGAACAGCACATCAGGGTCAGCCCCACTACACAACACACACGACTGGGGAACAGTACAAGGTCAGCCCCACCACACAACACACACGACTGGGGAACAGCACAGGGTCAGCCCCACCACACAACACACACGAATGGGGAACAGTACAGGGTCAGCCCCACCACACAACACACACGACTGGGGAACAGCACAGGGTCAGCCCCACCACACAACACACACGACTGGGGAACAGTACAGGGTCAGCCCCACCACACAACACACCCGACTGGGGAACAGTACAAGGTCAGCCCCACCACACAACACACACGACTGGGGAACAGTACAGGGTCAGCCCCACCACACAACACACACGACTGGGGAACAGTACAGGGTCAGCCCCACCACACAACACACACGACTGGGGAACAGCACAGGGTCAGCCCAACACACAACACACCCGACTGGGGAACAGTACAGGGTCAGCCCCACCACACAACACACCCGACTGGGGAACAGTACAGGGTCAGCCCCACCACACAACACACCCGACTGGGGAACAGTACAAGGTCAGCCCCACCACACAACACACCCGACTGGGGAACAGTACAGGGTCAGCCCCACCACACAACACACCCGACTGGGGAACAGTACAAGGTCAGCCCCACCACACAACACACACGACTGGGGAACAGCACAGGGTCAGCCCCACCACACAACACACACGAATGGGGAACAGTACAGGGTCAGCCCCACCACACAACACACACGACTGGGGAACAGCACATCAGGGTCAGCCCCACTACACAACACACACGACTGGGGAACAGTACAAGGTCAGCCCCACCACACAACACACACAACTGGGGAACAGCACATCAGGGTCAGCCGCAGGGCAGCTCCCCTGGAGCATGGAAAGTGGGGAGATTTGTTGATTTCAGTGAAGAACCACTGATGAAAAGAGGGAAATTAGAGAAAGGACAGAGAGAGGGAGAGAGAGAGAGAAAGACCATCTACCGGCTGGCGTCCTCATCCTCCTCACTGTCAACGAAGGAGCTGGACTCCAGTTCACTGCTCATCACTGAGGCGCTGTCGTAGCCCATGGCAGAGTCCCTGGCTGTGCGCTCTGACTTAGAGTGGCCATTGATACGAGGGACTGGGGAGGAGAGAACCACACAACAACAACCACAGGTAAGATATCAACACTTTGATACAAGTTCAGATCATGACATAATACTGTGGAGGACAACTCAGAGCTGAAAGAGTTGGAGAGATTATATGAAAAATGATGAGAGAAACATTTCCCAACGTTATAGGAAAACCACCAAGAGGAGATTTGAGTATTGACAGAGAAAGAGGTGAGAGATTACCAACCAGTGCACTTGGCTTCTGAAAAAGCTTGAAATGTCATCAACCCAAGAGGATATCAGAAACAAATTGAGACTGCAGGTAGATTAGCCATTAAGAGTGTCGGGCCAGTAACTGAAATGTCTTTGGTTCGAATCCCTGAGACGACTACGTGAAAAATCTGTGGATGTGCCCTTGAGCAAGGCACAACCCGAACTGCTCCCTTAAGTCACTCTGGATAAGTGTCTGCTAAAATGTATTTAAACTGGGCCAAGGAGGCCTTTTACTACGGGTTCACTATTACACAGAGGATTCACTATTACACCATAGGATTCACTAGTACACAGAGGATTCACTAGTACACAGAGGATTCACTGGTACACAGAGGATTCACTAGTACACAGAGGATTCACTAGTACACAGAATTGAATTGTCCAGTCAGTGTATCGTGACATGATTATGATCCCATTATGATAGGCTTCAATTCATGTTTTATCCATGTTCTAATAAGAGACAGTGGTCAACCAAAACAATAACATCTGTGTCCCAAATTCACAACACTTCTCCCCCACACCCATACGTACAGTGGCAGAGGCGGGGTCCTGTCTCAGCAGGGTGACAGGGGATTGGCTGTAAGGTTCTGGCAAAGCGCCGAGGGCATGACTGACACTGCGTTCTCCGCGAGCGACCAAAACATTCCAATAGTGTGGTGGTGCCCATTACTGACTGACCCCAAAGGGTGCAAACACATACTCTCTGACTCTCAAAAGAGCTGTACAATCATCCTCCTCCCAGGACACACACACACACACACACACAACTAAACAGACACAACACGCACAACTAAACAGACACAACACACACACACAACTAAACAGCAGTTTTGTCTCAGGTGCAAAACTCAGACTGCCTGGTGTCTGTGTAGTGGTCTGTCCCTGTGCTTCTCTCTCTCGACCCCTTTGAGAGGGATCAGGATCTCTGCCCAATGACAGGCTGCTGGCAGACTCCAGTCCTCAACTACAACAAAGGCGGTGAAAAAAGAGCAAAAGAAAAGAGTAAACGTGGAGAATGGTACTGTGAGTTGAGAATATTTTTCTCAGGTATACCTTGACTTATTCTAATTCTGCAAATGTCTGACTCTTACAGTCCTGGGTATTGTGGTAGGCCTACACATGATTTACCTGCTACAATACTCGACAAACAATAATACAAAATATGTATTCAAAAATCAAACCTATTCTGTTTTGGGATATTGTGAACTATAACACCTTTCGGGTCAAAGCTGACTTTTATCCTCCATTAGTCAGATTGGATTTGGAGATTCCAATTTCATTATTCTTTTTGAGCCATGAAATAATTATCCGTCGGCTCAAACTAAAGTATTAGCCTACGGTATTATAAGGTGATTAAGTAGGCTATAATTGATAAGTAATAAAGAATTATGACTGGAGAAAATTAATACATTAGGTTTTCCAAAAAATACATGTCCTTATTGCATGAATAAATGTGGCAACCTTTTCAATCGATGGTAGAGTCCACAGCAGGAAGAAAACATTCCCTTAAGCATAAACAGTAGCCCGTCTATATTCTCTTCTGCAGCTGAAAGACAATTAATAGTTCCTTCCACGTTCAGCCATATATAGTAGAATGCATTACTTTACTAGTATTGCGAACATATAAAATAGCCTAGATAGCCTTTCAACGTATTGCTGAATAGGTGAGACTCACAATAACCTGCATTAACCTAAAATAAAAACTAATGCTATTATTTAATTACATCACATGTATCTATAATTTAACAGCTAGTGGACTACAAACGACCCTACACAACGATTCCATGAGTAAATTAGATTGCTTTACCTCAAACGCGGGAGAGTCAGATGAGAGAGACGGTGCTCTCTCGCGACGCACTGAGAAACTGAAGAAATTGGTAGAGCACAACATTTTTACCCAGCACTCCCATCCCATGGCGCGCGACTATAGAATGTTTGATAATCCCTCTTTGACCTATCAGAGAAATGCATTCCACAGCGTGTAGAGAGAGCCCAGCAAGTGAAGGGATTTGATATTATGCACAAGCGTATCTCTGACCTCCACAGGTGATTGGGCTATCAGGTCATCAAGCGTATCTCTGACCTCCACAGGTGATTGGGCTATCAGGTCATCAAGCGTATCTCTGACCTCCACAGGTGATTGGGCTATCAGGTCATCAACACCAAAGCCTGCATCACAATGCACTTCGAATAATAGCAAATGTTTAAACAAAAAATGACACAAAACACTAGGTTCCAAGTATATAAAAAATATTGGAATGTACCATTTGACCTCCATTACTTTTCTTATTGAACAGAAATATTCTGCATTCTGCGGGCCCTATAGCTATGTCCACTCCTCTACCTGTCAAACACTGCATTATTCATCCATTCATTCTCACATACCTACAGCCAGAAACGAGAGAACAAGGGATATGTTAACCTTGGTTAAAACACTTTGATTCACCCTGCTCTGTTCACGCCATTCACACAGTGGCACTTAAAGGAAAGAGGGGAATTCCTGCTATTCTACCGCTGCAGGGCCAGGCAGGATAACTTACACGGTGCTGCATGGGCGTGAGTCTCTCAGTCGAGGACACAGATAGAGTGGCCACCATGACATTGTATAAAGAGCCCTAAACAAATAAAGCCTAATTGAATTGGACTATATTGAGCAGTGTAGGGCAGCTTTTATGATCCATTAAGCAGTGTGTTCACCAAGAGGGACATGCCCTGTTCCCTGACACTCATTTAATTAGCACTAACTAACTAGCAGGCAGGCTGGCTGGCTGGCAGGGAAACCAAATGTAGGGAGGGTAGGGAGGTAGGGGGTGAGGGTAGGGAGGTAGGGGGTGAGGGTAGGGAGGTAGGGGGTGAGGGGAGAGAGAGATTACTACTCCATCAACATAGGGGCTACGACCAGCTGATATTTCTAGAGGACACAGGGCACTATTTTCTGTTTCTCAAATCAGAACTTAAGAGACTGACTATAAAAACAAAGGCTGTAGTGAGAGGAGAAGAGTCAGGTTACATGATTCCAGTTCTGTAGTTTGCCTCCCCGTAGGACAACAGATACACACACACACACACGTACACAAACACACACAGATGCTCCTGAGTCGTGCTCTCGCTTCCCTACAGCACCGACCAGCCTGATGTGTTATCATGCTCCTCCTAATTAAGCCACATAAATGAATGACTATTTGGTTAATGAGCCTGGAGCTGCAGGACCCACACAACCAGACTCTCGCTGTGAACAGCAGATCAATGGGGGAAGAGATGGAGTGATGAGATAAAGAGATAAAGGACTGTGTCTGGCTCTATCTGCTGTGGGCATGGATAGAGGAGAAACAGAGGGACAGCAGGGACTGGAAGCTGACGCTTTAGAGTAGAGAGGAAGTCCTTCACCTTATGTTGAATGGAAAATATAGACACCCATATCGTCACCCTGTCTAACCAGACCCAGGAGTATTGTATAAACACGAATAAGGTTGGAAGAATGAGTGACCATAATCATTGGAAGAATCAGGCTCGCTCATAATGTATCAACTGTCCAAACGGTCATCTTAAATCTTGTCATTGTTTTGTCACACTTTGCTGCTAAACACACCTTGTACTTCTTAAAGCAACACACTGCACAAATGAATTGTGAGTGTAGAAAGAGTGTAGATATGTCATGTGCTTAGTTACTCTCTGACAAACAGGGTGGTGTGATGAGAGGAATGCCCCTGAAGGAGGATACAGAGACGAAGCCTTCCTCCTTTTCAAGTAACCTTCTTAGAACTCTCGACTGAGCGCCGTGCCAAAACATGTCTATGGCATTAGCTAGGTTTCCATCCAATTGGCGACAGATTTTCACGTGAAGATTCTAAAATCTGCATAAAGAAAACATATGCATTTTCCAATAGTTGTGTTTCCACCAAATGTACTTGTTGTGGATTAGTGCACAAAATGTACTTTTTCGCTTAAGTTTTCATGAACCAAATAAAAATGGAATGTTCAATGTGTTTCCATCACATTTTCTACTCTACTGATTTCCCGAGTCGTAGTGGGAGGACCACACATGTCATCGCGTGACTCCAAGTTTATTTGCGCATAAAGGCTAGAATATCAATATTTGCGCATAAAGACATTTCCACCACCATTTCGTGCATAATTAATTTTACAGACACAACAAGATCCCACCATGTCAAAAAAAAAAAAAAGTATATATCTGCATTTATGAAATTGTACCAAATCTACATACTGAATGACTTATTCTGAACCAAATACATACTGAATGACTTATTCTGAACCAAATACATACTGTATGACTTATTCTGAACCAAATACATACTGTATGACTTATTCTGAACCAAATACATACTGAATGACTTATTCTGAACCAAATACATACTGAATGACTTATTCTGAACCAAATACATACTGTATGACTTATTCTGAACCAAATACATACTGAATGACTTATTCTGAACCAAATACATACTGAATGACTTATTCTGAACCAAATACATACTGAATGACTTATTCTGAACCAAATACATACTGAATGACTTATTCTGAACCAAATACATACTGAATGACTTATTCTGAACCAAATACATACTGAATGACTTATTCTGAACCAAATACATACTGTATGACTTATTCTGAACCAAATACATACTGTATGACTTATTCTGAACCAAATACATACTGAATGACTTATTCTGAAACAAATACATACTGAATGACTTATTCTGAACCAAATACATACTGAATGACTTATTCTGAACCAAGTACATAGTGAATGACTTATTCTGAACCAAATACATACTGAATGACTTATTCTGAACCAAATACATACTGTATGACTTATTCTGAACCAAATACATACTGTATGACTTATTCTGAACCAAATACATACTGAATGACTTATTCTGAACCAAATACATACTGTATGACTTATTCTGAACCAAATACATACTGAATGACTTATTCTGAACCAAATACATACTGAATGACTTATTCTGAACCAAATACATACTGTATGACTTATTCTGAACCAAATACATACTACTGAATGACTTATTCTGAACCAAATACATACTGAATGACTTATTCTGAACCAAATACATACTGAATGACTTATTCTGAACCAAGTACATAGTGAATGACTTATTCTGAACCAAATACATACTGAATTACTTATTCTGAACCAAGTACATACTGAATGACTTATTCTGAACCAAGTACATACTGAATGACTTATTCTGAACCAAGTACATACTGAATGACCTATTCTGAACCAAATACATACTGAATGACTTATTCTGAACCAAATACATACTGTATGACTTATTCTGAACCAAATACATACTGAATGACTTATTCTGAACCAAATACATACTGAATGACTTATTCTTAACCAAATACATACTGTATGACTTATTCTGAACCAAATATATACTGAATGACTTCTTCTGAACCAAATACATACTGAATGACTTATTCTGAACCAAATACATACTGAATGACTTATTCTGAACCAAATACATACTGTATGACTTATTCTGAACCAAATACATACTGTATGACTTATTCTGAACCAAATACATACTGAATGACTTATTCTGAAACAAATACATACTGAATGACTTATTCTGAACCAAATACATACTGAATGACTTATTCTGAACCAAGTACATAGTGAATGACTTATTCTGAACCAAATACATACTGAATGACTTATTCTGAACCAAATACATACTGTATGACTTATTCTGAACCAAATACATACTGTATGACTTATTCTGAACCAAATACATACTGGATGACTTATTCTGAACCAAATACATACTGTATGACTTATTCTGAACCAAATACATACTGAATGACTTATTCTGAACCAAATACATACTGAATGACTTATTCTGAACCAAATACATACTGTATGACTTATTCTGAACCAAATACATACTGTATGACTTATTCTGAACCAAATACATACTGAATGACTTATTCTGAACCAAATACATACTGAATGACTTATTCTGAACCAAATACATACTGAATGACTTATTCTGAACCAAGTACATAGTGAATGACTTATTCTGAACCAAATACATACTGAATTACTTATTCTGAACCAAGTACATACTGAATGACTTATTCTGAACCAAATACATACTGTATGACTTATTCTGAACCAAATACATACTGAATGACTTATTCTGAACCAAATACATACTGAATGACTTATTCTTAACCAAATACATACTGTATGACTTATTCTGAACCAAATATATACTGAATGACTTCTTCTGAACCAATTGTCTTGTGAGTTTACTGACAGTTTACCATGTCCATTGTTTATGACATGTGTACACGCAGTAAGGATAAAATAGCCAACAATAAAGAGTTTCTTTGAATACAAACGGCAGTACTTTCCCAATAGGAAAAACATACAATGCTGGTTTCATATCTCCACGATAACCAAGAGGCAGCTAGCTATACATCAAGCAGTGTCATGAGATCAACACACTCCCATAGATCCTGAGGTTAAACCATCAGGTGGAAAATAGCCTCTGACCATGAACCTGAGTCCCACTTAGGTAACACAAGATAGGTTGCTGGGAAAAACAGACAGCGCCACAAGCAATCCTGGTCACAGTATCCCACTTACCTGCCACCAAAAGATCGATGTTGTTATTGTTCTCACACTATTCTGCACTCTGTGAACCCTCTGATTTGTTTCAGATATTGTTTACTCTCCACCCTTTTAGGATACGAGTGAACAATGTTACCAGATTGGTATATTGATACAATGATGTGTAATAATGTTGTGATTTGTGTTATTGGTGTTACCGTACCACATGTACTGTACTTAGGTAGTTCGCCCAATCATGTGTGTATTGTTCCTCACTTTCAGTCTCTCGTGCTCTCCTCCGTGCGCGTTCTCTCTCCCTCTCCCTACGGTGGCTCAGGAGGGACTCTGTACCCGTCTCCGTGTCCAGGCCATCCCGACTGCTTACTGCGTTGGCACTGAAATACACACATTTAAAGAGTTTATTTGGATAACAATGAAACACACACAAAACACCTTCATAATTCCATACCATGTCTCCAAATCTCTTGCATTGTCCCAAGTTCTGTCTGGCATTATCTGTACAGTGAGGAGAACTTCACAGGGATTCATCTGAAATGATGTGTTATTGTGTGTGTGTGGTATGTGTTTCACTAAGTGTCATTAATGACCAGATACCCTGAGAGGAGATGGATGCTTTCTGTCCAAAGCTGTTTGATACTAATGAGGAGGGCCATTGAAAGCCCAGATGGTGTGTGTGTGTGTGTGTGTGTGTGTGTGTGTGTGTGTGTGTGTGTGTGTGTGTGTGTGTGTGTGTGTGTGTGTGTGTGTGTGTGTGTGCGTGTGTGCGTGCGTGCGTGCGTGCGTGCGTGCGTGCGTGCGTGCGTGCGTGCGTGCGTGCGTGCGTGCGTGCGCATGCGCATGGTGGACGGGTAGAGCAGGTGTGGGCTGAGCTGAGACGTGCAGTACAGGGCTGGAAGGGATATACTAGACGGCAGGTTATTCTATCAGAGGGGGTGAGAGGCTTTAGCCTCAGGGCAGCAGGGTAAGAGACACCTGTCTGATCGCCTATGTTGGCTGATCCTGTGTGAGATTACCAGCCCCCCCCACCCAAATGCAGAGGCCTTTGAAGCACCAATAGCTTATTTCTGTCCCGTGGTCATTACAATACAGAACCCCATGGATATTAAAAATAACACTGCACAGAATAAGTACAAAAAAGCACCTCAAGGACAATCCAGAGACACTGTTTGCTGACTGCTACAAGGAGGGGAACATAAGCAACTTCATTTTCCACACAGACATCCTCTGGCATGACACAGTGCTGTATTAACACAGACCATCCCCTGGCATGACACAGTGCTATATTAACACAGACCATCCCCTGGCATGGCACAGCGCTATGAGAGCACACTGCCCCTATGTCAAGAGAGAGGGTTTTGGCCCAGGGTGGAAACTCAGAATACGGGATCAGAGAGAGAGCCCAGCAGGAAAAGCTCTCTGTCTGTGACGACTCCCCCATCCTGAGTGAGTCTGATCACACCTCTTCAAACTGTCCTGCAGACGAGGATAGTCACCACTCTCTCTCCCAGCACCCCACACAGGAGCAACAGAACAACAGCCACCCCACCCAGACCAGTGAGACCTACAAGACCACGTCCTGAAGGACCTGCACTGGGAGATCCCACACCAAGAGGACCTACACCCAGACCACATTATCACCAGCCACACCCTAACCAACTAACACCACCCCAAGCAAACCCCGGCCCCACCCTATACAGATTTCCCCATATCAGACCTATGCCCTTTCTGCCCACCCCATGCCCCCCGCCCCTGCGGCAAGGACCTCAACATGACAGCAGGACATATGCCCAGGCTGTGAGCAGATCAACAGGCCCAACCCCCACTATTACACCCGCCCAAGCCCCATCCTGTGACCTAAGATGTATCAGTTGCTCAACATGCTCTGCTCACACCTACTGTAATGGTCCAGGCCAAACCACACAAAAACAACACTAGACACTATGGAACACAAAGATTTTACTATCTCATCCTGGAATATACAAGGTCTGAGGTCATCTACCTTTGGTCTAAAGAGCAGGAACCCAGACTTCATCAAAGAAATTGGAAATACAGACATTGTCATCCTACAAGTAACATGGTTACAGAGAGCTGGTAGTCTCTTCCATCCACCAAACTACCAGGTGTGAAACAGGGAAGAGACTCAGGGGGTATGCTAATTTGGTATAGAGCAGACATAACTCACTCTATTACATAAGTCAAAACTAAATGTTACATCTGGCTAGAAATTAATAAGGAAATGATCTCAACAGAGAAAAATGTCCTCATGTGTGCTACCTATATCCCCCCACTAGAATCCCCATACTTTAACAATGACAGCTTCTCCATCCTAGAAGAGGAGATCAACAATTTCCCGGCCCAGGGACAAGTCTGCGGCAACCTAAATGCCAGAACTGGACAAGAACTTAACAACCTCGGTACACAGGAGGGACAAACGCCTATCTGGAGGTGACAGCATTCCTTCCCCCATATGCCCCCCTAGACACAACTACGACAACATAACCAACAAAAATGGTTTGCATCTCCTGTACTCTGTCGGACATGTGTGTACATGTGTGTACATGTGTGTATGTACATAGTCAATAGTAGGCTTCGAGGGGACTCCTTTGGTAGGTACACCTATAGCTCATCTCTTGGCAGTAGTACTGTAGACTACTTTATCACTGACCTCAACCCAGAGTCTCTCAGAGCGTTCATAGTCAGTCCACTGACACCCCTATCAGACCACAACAAAATCACTTGAACAGAGCTGTGCTCAATCATGAGGCATCAAAACCAAAGGAACTGAATAATATTAAGAAATGCTATCGATGGAAGGAAAGTAGTGTGGAAATCTACCAAAAAACAATTAGGCAACAACAAATTCAATTTTCTGGACAAAATGTTTCACTGTAATAGTGAAGGTGTAAACTTGGCAGTAGAAAACCTAAACAGTATATTTGACCCCTCAGCTTCCAAATCAAATCTAAACATTTCAAGCAGACAACCTAAGAAAATGAACAACAATGACAAATGGTTTGATGAAGAATGCAAAAACCTAAGAAAGACATTGAGAAACCTGTCCAACCAAAAACAGAGACCCAGAAAACCTGAGCCTTAACTATGGTGAATCACTAAAACAATACATAAATACACTACGGAAAAAGAAGGAACAGCACGTCAGAAATCAGCTCAATGTAATTGAAGAATCCATAGAATCTAACCTCTTTTTGGAAAACTGGAAAACTCTAAACAAACAACAACATGAAGAGTTATCTATCCAAAACGGAAATGTATGGATAAACCACTTCTCCAATCTTGTTGGCTCTATAGCAAAGAACAAACAACAAAAAATATACATGATCAAATACACATCTTAGAATCAACTATTAAAGACTAACAGAACCCACTGGATTCCAATTACATTGAATAGACTACAGGACAAAATACAAACCTCCATCCCAAAAAGGCCTGTGGGGTTGATGGTATCCTCAATGAAATGATAAAATATACAGACCACAAATTCCAATTGGCTATACTTAAACTCTTTAATAACATCATCCTCAGCTCCTCAGATTATAATGGCGCTGGAGGGGATGACTGCCGTTTCACGGGCTCCTAACCAACTACTTTTGGACATAATGTTGCTGCTACCGTCTCTTATGACAGAAAAGAGCTTCTGGACATCAGAACAGCGATTACTCACCTCGAACTGGATGAAGATTTTTCTTTAATGAGTCCAACGCGAAGGATATACTGTTTTGTCGAGAAAATGCACAAATCCCGGGAAGAAAAGATGTATTCGCCGACGAGAGGTACACTACCAACTACACTCATTATTTTTGGCCAACGTGCAATCATTGGAAAACAAACAGGACGATCTACGATTTAAGATTATCCTACCAACAGGACATTAAAACTGTAATATCTTATGTTTCACCGACATGTGGCTAAACGACGACACAGATAATATAGAGCTGGCTGGCTTCTCGGTGCATCGGCAGGACAAAGCAGCTACGCCCGGTAAGACGAGGGGTGGGGGTGTGTGTCTATTTGTTAATAACTGCTGGTGCGCGATGTCTAATATTAAAGAAGTCATCGAGGTATTGCTCGCCTGAGGTAGAATACCTCATGATAAGCTGTAGACCACACTATCTACCAAGAGAGTTGTTATCTATATTATTCGTAGTCGTCTACTTCCCACCACAAACCGATGATGGCAGTAAGACCACACTCAACAAGCTGTATAAGGCCATAAGCAAACAAGAAAATGCTCATCCAGAAGCGGCGCTCCTAGTGGCCGGGGACTTTAATGCAGGCAAACTTGGTACGTCATTTGTACCAGCATGTCACATGTGCAACCAGAGGGGAAAAAACTGTAGACCACCTTTACTCCACACACAGAGATGCATTCAAAGCTCTCTCTTGCCCTCCATTTGGTAAATCTGACCATAATTCTATCCTCCTGATTCCTGCTTACAAGCAAAAACTAAAGCAGGAAGTACCAGTGACCCGCTCAATTCGGAAGTGGTCAGATGTCGCAGATGCTACGCTACAGGACTCTTTTGCTAGCACAGACTGGAATATGTTCTGGAATTCATCCAATGGTATTGAGGAGTATACCACCTCAGTCACCAGCTTCATCAATAAGTGCATTTATGATGTCGTCCTCACAGTGAACGTACATACATATCCCAACCAAAAGCCATGGATTACAGGCAACATCCGCACCGAGCTAAAGACTAGAGCTGCCGCTTTCAAGGAGCAGGACACTAATCCGGATGCTTATAAGAAATCCTGCTATGCCCTCAGACGAAACATCAAACAGGCAAAGCGGCCATACCGGACTTAGATTGAATCATCCCTGACGCACGTCGGTTGTGGCAGGGTTTGAAAAATATTACGGACTACAAAGGGAAACCCAGCCGCGAGCTGCCCAGTGACGGAGCCTACGAGTTAAATGCATTTTATGCTCACTTCGAGGCAAGCAACACTGAAGCGTGCATGAGAGCGCCAGCTGTTCCAGACGACTGTGTGATCACGCTCTCCGTAGCCAATGTAAGCAAGACCTTTAACAGGTCAACAATCACAAAGCTACGG
The DNA here is from genome assembly GCF_023373465.1 of Oncorhynchus keta. Lineage (NCBI taxonomy): Eukaryota > Metazoa > Chordata > Actinopteri > Salmoniformes > Salmonidae > Oncorhynchus > Oncorhynchus keta. The sequence goes on from NC_068447.1 coordinate 35,738,302, forward strand.
GCCAGACGGATTACCAGGAAGTGTCCTCAAAGTATGCGTAGCAATTGTCTTCAACATTTATTATTATTATCTTTTATTATTTTTTCTCCCCAATTTCGTGGTATCCAATTGTTAGTAGTTACTATCTTGTCTCATCGCTACAACTCCTGTACGGGCTTGGGAGAGACAAAGGTCGAAAGCCATGCGTCCTCCAAAACACAACCCAACCAAGCCACACTGCTTCTTAATCCAACCCGAAAGCCAGCCGCACCAATGTGTCGGAGGAAACACTGTGCACCTGGCGACCTGGTTAGCGTACACTGCGCCCGGCCCACCACAGGAGTCGCTAGTGCGCGATGAGAAAAGGATATCCCTACCGGTCAAACCCTCCCTTACCTGGACGACGCTAGGCCAATTGTGCATCGCCCCATGGACCTCCCGGTTGCCGCCGGCTGCGCCACCCGGGAGGCCCGTCTTCAACATTTTCAACCTCTCCCTGACCGAGTTTGTAATACCTACATTCAACAGACCACCATAGTCCCTGTACCCAAGAAAGCAAAGGTAACTTGCCTAAATGATTACTGCCCCGTAGCACTCACGTCGGTAGCCATGAAGTGTTTTGAAAGGCTGGTCATGGCTCACATCAACACCATCATCCCGGACATTCTAGACCCACTCCAATTTGCATACTGCCCCAACAGATCCACAGATGACGCAATCTCAATCACACTCCACACTGCCCTTTCCCACCTGGACAAAAGGAACACCTACGTGAGAATGCTGTTTATTGACTACAGCTCAGTGTTCAACACCATAGTACCCACAACGCTCATCACTAAGCTAAGGACCTTGGGACTAAACACTTCCCTCTGCAACTGGATCCTGGACTTCCTGACGGGCCGCTCCCAGGTGGTAAGGGTAGGTAACAACACATCTGCCACGCTGATCCTCAACACTGGGGTCCCGTCCAGTACTCCCTGTTCACCCATGACTGCGTGGCCAAGAACATCTCCAACACCATCGTTATGTTTGTAGAAGACACAACAGTGGTAGGCCTGATCACCGACAATGATGAGACAGCCTATAGGGAGGAGGTCAGAGACCTGGCAGTGTGGTGCCAGGACAACCACCTCTCCCTCAATGTGAGCAAGACAAAGGAGCTGATCGTGGGCTATAGGAAAAGGAGGGCCGAACAGCCCCCCATTAACATTGACGGGGCTGAAGTGGAGTGGGTCAAGAGGTTGAAGTTCCTTGGTGTCCACATCACCAACAAACAATCATGGTCTAAACACACCAAGACAGTTGTGAAGAGGACACGACAACACCTTTTCATCCTCAGGAGACTGGATTTGGCATGGGTCCCCAGATCGTCAAAAAGTTCTACAGCTGCACCATCGAGAGCATCCTGACCGGTTGCATCACTGCCTGGTATGGCAACTGCTCAGTATCTGACTGTGAGGCGCTACAGAGAGTAGTGCGTACGGCCCAGTACATCACTGGGGCCAAGCTTCCTGACATCCAGGACCTATATACTAGGTGGTGTCAGAGGAAGGAAAAATTATCAAAGACTCCAGTCACCCAAGTTCTCTCTGCTAACGCATGGCAAGCGGTACCGGAATGCCAAGTCTAGGACCGAAACGCTTCTTAACAGCTTCTAACACACTCAGTTTGGCATGATGACCTGCTATACAAATTGATGGAAAGTGGTGTTGCGGGAAAAACATACGACATTATAAAGTCCACGTACACAAACAACAAGTGTGTGGTTAAAATTGACAAACAACACACACATTTCATAACACAGGGCCGGGGAGTGAGACAGGGATGCAGCTTAAGCCCCACCCTCTTCAACATATACATCAGCGAATTTGTGAGGGCACTAGAACAGTCTGCAGCACCCAGCCTCACCCTACTAGAATCTGAAGTCAAATGTCTACAGTTTGCTAATGATCTGGTGCTTCTGTCCCCAACCAACGAGGGCCTACAGTAGCACCTAGATTTTCTGCACAGATTCTGTAAGACCTGGGCCCTGACAGTAAATCCCAGTAAGACAAAAAATAATGGTGTTCCAAAAAGGGTCTAGTTGCCAGGACCACGAATACAAATTCCATCCAGACACCGTTGCCCTAGAGGACACAAAACTATACATACCTCGGCCTAAACATCAGCGCCACAGGTAACTTCCACAAAGCTGTGAACGATCTGAGAGACAAGGCTAGAAGGGCATTCTATCAAATTTGACATACCAGTTAGAATCTGGCTAAAAATACTTGAATCAGTTATAGAACCCATTGCCCTTTATGGTTGTGAGGTCTGGGGTCCACTCCCCAACCAAGAATTCACAAAATGGTACAAACACCAAATTGAGATTCTGCATGCAGAATTCTGCAAAAATATCCTCTGCGTACAATGTAAAACACAAAATATTGCATGCAGAGCTGAATTAGGCTGATACCCGCAAATTATAAAAATCCAGAAAATAGCAGTTAAATTCTACAACCACCTAAAAGGAAGCGATTGCAAAACCTTCCATAACAACGCCATCACCTGCAGAGAAATTAACCTGGATATGAGCCCCCTAAGCAAGCTGGTCCTGGGGCTCTGTTCACAAACACAAACATACCCCACAGAGCCCCAGGACAGCAACACTATTAGACCAAACCAAATCATGAGAAAACAAAAAGATATTACTTGGCACATTGGAAAGAATTTACAAAAAAAGAGAGCAAACTAGAATGTTATTTGGCCCTAATCAGAGAGTACACAGTGACAGAATACCTGACCACTGTGGCTGACCCAAAATTAAGTACATCTTTGACTATGTACAGACTCAGTGAGTATAGCTGTGCTATTGAGAAAGGCCACTGAAGGCAGACCTGGCTCTCAAGAGAAGAAACTGAGCTGCACTTCCTAATCTCCTGCAAAATGTATAACCATATTAGAGACAAATATTTCCTTCAGATTACACAGACCCACAAAGAATTCTAAAATAAATCTAATTTTGATAAACTCCTGCATACCACAGTGTACAATCACAGCAGCAAGATGTGTGACTTGTTGCCACAAGAAAATGGCAACCAGTGAAGAACAAACACCATTGTAAATACAACCTATATTCATGTTTATTTATTTTCCCTTTTGTACTTGAACTACTTTGCACATCATTACAACACTGTATATATACATAATATGTCATTTTAGTGTTTATTTAAATTTGGTTTATTATGTATTTCACTTGCTTTGGCAATGTAGAATATATGTTTCACATACCAATAAAGCCCTTAAATAAAGCCCTTAAAGTGACAGCAGTGTGGTGGTGAGGGAGCTGACAGCTGACATGTCTATGTTTGACCACAAGGTGGCAGTAGATGCAGCAGGAAGAGCAGAGGCTTGAAGAATAAAATCATCAGGCAGGCTGACAGCCAAGCAGCAGCGACCAGCAGCCCGCAGAGGACAAGAAAGAGCCACGATGTCAAACAGCGCATAAAGAGATACTGAAACATAACAGATTGCATGCTCTCAATACAGACTCCTGCAGTAGCTAAAACACTGCTGTAATATAATGGTAACAGCTCCAGCCCACGGGCCCACAGCCTGTCCTGCTACATTTAGCTTTGGGGCCTTCCTTTATCGAATGCAGTGAGAATCTGTAATCAGTCTGTTTGAAGTCAAAGTTTAGTGCTTGCATTCGGGTCAAACAAGCTTTGAGAAACAGGGTCTGGCTTCTAAGCGTTTAACCCAGCTATGTAATCATGCCACACATGGTCTGTCCTCATATCTCTTTATTAACGATGAACTGTAGTATGGGTCTGGATGGGTGCTTTTAGTGGCTCTACACAATGGGAAACATTGAATAGCAGCAGTCTCTCCCTGAAGATGTTTACCCTATCTATCATAGCTATTTCTGCCGTCGCTCTGGGTGCATATTCACCATGACGACTCTTAGCTAGCTACATAGATGAGCAGACTAGCGTGTTACCACACAGATGGGTGGGCAGCCACTTCATTTGTGAGCAGTAAGTGAGAGTTAGCTAGCGTGAACCTTGGCACACATACACACCTACACACACAGAAGAACGCATAAACACACAAACCTCCACCTCCCGTATGCGTTCGGCTCGGCCCCCGTGTGGGTTGAATCTCTGTGATGAGCTCTCCAGATTCTGATTAGCATATGGCTTGTGGTGAATTAGAAAGGTCACATGGTGCACATGGTGTGTGTGTGTGTGTATTGTTTGCACTTGTGTGTGTAATGATGTGTGCATGGTGTTTATGTGCAGTAGGACACAGACGCAGCCAGAGCAGTGTACTCACTGGAAGGAGGGTGGGCGGGAGTCACCGATGCCCCCTGTCCTCTCCAGGGGGGGTGGCAGCTCTTGGTGGCTCTCTGTACACTGGGACCCCCCATCAGAGTGGGAGCTCTCTGCCAGGACCAGCTGCAGAGACAGAGACAGAGACAGAGACAGAGACAGAGACAGAGACAGAGAGAGAGAGAGAGAGAGAGAGAGAGAGAGAGAGAGAGAGAGAGAGAGAGAGAGAGAGAGAGAGAGAGACAGAATACCAGAGACCAATTAAGACATAGAGATGCACGTAAAAAGAGACTGAAAAAGAGCATTCATGTGTTGCTATAGTTCCCAAGTCTTGTACTGAAAGCTGGAAATCGAGGTTCGAGAAAGAGATATAAAACAGACAAAGAGAGGAACATATTCAGTCACAAAAACAGATATAGAAACATACATAAGACATAAAGAGACAGATCCAGGAACAGAGACAGATCCAGGAACAGAAACAGATCCAGGAACAGAAACAGATCCAGGAACAGAGACAGATCCAGGAACAGAAACAGATCCAGGAACAGAAACAGATCCAGGAACAGAGACAGATCCAGGCACATAGACAGATCCAGGCACAGAGACAGATCCAGGCACAGAGACAGATCCAGGAACAGAGACAGATCCAGGAACAGAGACAGATCCAGGAACAGAGACAGATCCAGGAACAGAGACAGATCCAGGAACAGAGACAGATCCAGGCACAGAGACAGATCCAGGAACAGAGACAGATCCAGGCACAGAGACAGATCCAGGAACAGAGACAGATCCAGGAACAGAGACAGATCCAGGAACAGAGACAGATCCAGGCACAGAGACAGATCCAGGAACAGAGACAGATCCAGGAACAGAGACAGATCCAGGCACAGAGACAGATCCAGGAACAGAGACAGATCGAGGAACAGAGACAGATCGAGGAACAGAGACAGATCCAGGCACAGAGACAGATCCAGGAACAGAGACAGATCCAGGAACAGAGACAGATCCAGGAACAGAGACAGATCCAGGAACAGAGACAGATCCAGGAACAGAGACAGATCCAGGCACAGAGACAGATCCAGGAACAGAGATAGATCCAGGAACAGAGACAGATCCAGGAACAGAGACAGATCCAGCCACAGAGACAGATCCAGGAACAGAGACAGATCCAGGAACAGAGACAGATCCAGGAACAGAGACAGATCCAGGAACAGAGACAGATCCAGGCACAGAGACAGATCCAGGCACAGAGACAGATCCAGGCACAGAGACAGATCCAGGCACAGAGACAGATCCAGGCACAGAGACAGATCCAGGCACAGAGACAGATCTAGGAACAGAGACAGATCCAGGCACAGAGACAAATCCACACAAACATACATCATTTACATTACATTTAAGTCATTTAGCAGACGCTCAAGTTAAGAGAGTTATCTGAGCGACATAAGAGAGAAATTCCCTACTGGGCACACCATGCCATTTCAACGTGGATAATTGGGTAAAATTAGGTTGAGACGCTGATCAATGACATTTCAACTTATCACTATGCTTGCAACCAACTAAAAGCACAACCAGAATCCAATGGAAAAACATGGAGATGTCGTCGTTGTTTGTGTCGGTCTGTAAGTTGTTGTTCGTATGTGTGTATGTTTGTATTTGGTGTGAATAAAAATAAAACAATATAAAATATACTGTTCTTTTTTGGTTTAGTTGTCATGTAAATGTTTTATCACTGCGCTTTCAACCATTTAAAGCACAACAATGTTCAAATGAGAAAACAATATCAGATAACAAGTGACATGTGATCTCACTGTTCTTCATCTAATAGCACAACCAAATGGCCTGGATTGCAGTTGAGATTACATTAAAAGTACATGGTGCAAGTGACCAATGCTGCCGGAGATTCTGTGCAGATATTAAAGCAAGATCTCCACAGACCTGCGACCTTTGCATGATATCTTGAACATGCACAATTTCAATTTAAAGGAAATGCATCTAATGCTTGGGTCATTTCATCTGAGCCACTGGCTTAATCCTATTCTTGAACCTTTATTCTGGGTTTAGTGAGAGACATGAATCCAATATATAACTTCTTAACCTGTCGACAATAGGTTATTATTTCTGCATTGCAAAAGTGATATTGAATCGTGTTTGGTTGTCGACACAACCAAATATGAACATTTCAAGGAGTATCTTCTACGCACAGACTTAGTCCAGTTGGTCTACAAATGAATAATTGATAGGTTGGATTCACGTCTCCATCTCAACCAAACATCGAAGTTAACGAATAGGACTAAATCAAACCAAAATGTATTTAAAGTGCATTTAAAATGAGCTTTGATTTGATTTGAGTCCTATTCTTTAACTTCGATTTTTAGTTGAGATGGAGACGTGAATCAAACATATGAATTATTCAATTGTAGACCAACTGGAATTAAAGCCAGACTAATATAAATCAGTGACACAGATGGAACTATCCAAGCAGAAGATACAGTACATCTCCTTCAAATGTTGATATTTGGTTGTGTTAACAAACAAACACAATTCAATATCCAGTGTGTCTACAAATGAATAATTGATATGTCGGATTTGATTTTGTCACTGACCACTACCAACGTGCTATCTTGAGAATGATTATTGCGAGATCTTCACTTACTAACTAAATAGATTCAGTGCTGCTATCAAAGTCTTTCCAACAGGAAGTTTTAACAGAGCAAATGAAACATAGCCATGCTTTAGAAGTCAAATATTATCAATGATACTATTTAGGCCAATATAACATTTGTGAAGTCATCAACAGCTATTGTTTCAATTCAGCCCAGGATTCAACTTATAATAGACCATGCATACAGGCCTATGGGTTTCAAGCTAATGGTTGATTTCAATAATAAATATTTTGGACTCATATCTCCATCTCAACCAAAAATCTAAGTTAAAGAATAGGACAAAATCAAATCAAATCAAACTTTAAATGCACTTTAAATGAAGTTTGATTTCATTTTGTCATATTCTTTAACTTCGACTTCCTCTGGATGGGAGACCAACTAAAGGTCCTGCCCAGCCTATTGTTTTTTTTCTGACAGTGGATACAACTTGAAAATCTGAAGTTGTTTCAAAGGTCAAAATTAAACATATTTTATATAAGGTTTGTCTCCGTTTAAAATTGGTTACCATGATGACATAGACCTGAAATGTCATCCTCAAAACAAAAGTTTACGTTGATGACCTTTTGCAAATCCATAGATACAGCTGCTCCGCTTTCATGTGAGCCGAACATGCCAGAAGGAGAATCTAATAACCCAGGGACATGTTTAACACACTGGCAAAACCTCATGTAAAATACAGCCTTTTATCAAAATCTCTATTAGAAATTTGCAATACTTTACATTTCATCTACCTGTTATGTTTTAGGATTGTCCGACAATCAGTTTTAGGATTGTCCGACTTCCTTAAAAAAGGTCTCACAATTGTTTCGGAGCGTTCTTACCCTACTCTTCTTGTTTTACCACTGTGCTGTGTTACATTTGACTTGGTTTCCTGATGGTGACACAGTAAATCACCCTCTTGTTGGACAGTATGGAAGTATTCTCTCATCACAGCATGTCATCGACATATAATCCACAGGACGTGTACGTAAAACCGCCTGTCGTGACAATGCAATGCATCACTGCTCCTAGCACCATGTACAACTATACCAAACGAACCTGTGTATGGTATCATGTCAGCTATGTTAGCCGTGTGATAAGATGCAATGTAAATCATTGTTAACTGTCGATACTGTATAATATTGCTAGTAAAACTGTCAAGCCTGGTCAGGTGTGATGTCGTTGTGCAACCATGCCTTGGTTCATCTCCCATTGGCTGAGCTCACACCTGTATGAGGCGCATAGCATAGAAGCTCAACGAGTGTATCCCCTCTCTGCTGTAGAGTCTTGAGTGCTGTACAGTGGAGGCGTGACAGTGTGATCTCTCTAGGTAGATGCACTATACGGGCCGTTAGACTACATTTATGTTTATCTACACGTTGAGCCAGCGAGCCGCAGCGAGGCGGAGAGGAGAGCAACAAGAGTGGGGGCTACGGGACAGGTGGAAACGACATGGGGGGCGCCATCCATATCACTTACCCAGGACACCACTCTCCCGTTGAAGCAGGGCAACTTGGCGTTGTCATCGGAAATCTCCTCTTTGACAACCCTGTGGAACGGACAGACAAACACATAAGCACACACGCAAACGCATACACACACAGAGAGAGAGAGAGAAAGAGAGACAATGAGTCAACACGAGGCACACAGCTGTTAGCCTAAAACCCAGGAATCATCTCCACTAGCCTGCAATGCACAGCTAAAGCATATCGCGAGCGATTCATGATTAACAAGTTGAATTTCCACTTTTTGACCGTAACGAGCTTCACCACCATGTTACGGTTGACTTAGTCCATTGAATGCAGATGTTGATTCTCATCCTCCACAAGTGATCTGCTGGCCCTGACTAAGTACAACAACATGATAATGGTGCAGAAACATGACATGGACAAGCACACCGCTCAACAGCATGTGCATTGTGCTGGTGTGTATATGTGACAGGTCTGGGCATTGGGGAAATACATTGAACTTGTATTTATCTTGCGCACAATATATACCGATCAAAACTAGAAACGCAACAGGCAACAATTTCAACGATTTTACTGACTTACATTTCTGAGGCTAGGAAACACGGTCTCCACCGATAAATCCATGATTATCGAAAACTTCAATAAGCACTTCTCAACGGCTGGCCATGCCTTCCGCCTGGCTACTCCAACCTCGGCCAACAGCTCCGCCCCCCCCCGTAGTTCCTCACCCAAGCCTCTCCAGGTTCTCCTTTACCCAAATCCAGATAGCAGATGTTCTGAAAGAGCTGCAAAACCTGGACCCGTACAAATCAGCTGGGCTTGACAATCTGGACCCGCTATTTCTGAAACTATCTGCCGCCATTGTCGCAACTCCTATTACCAGCCTGTTCAACCTCTCTTTCATATCGTCTGAGATCCCCAAGGATTGGAAAGCTGCCGCAGTCATCCCCCTCTTCAAAGGGGGAGACACCCTGGACCCAAACTGCTATAGACCTATATCCATCCTGCCCTGCCTATCTAAGGTCTTCGAAAGCCAAGTCAACAAACAGGTCACTGACCATCTCGAATCCCACCGTACCTTCTCCGCTGTGCAATCTGGTTTCCGAGCCGGTCACGGGTGCACCTCAGCCACACTCAAGGTACTAAATGATATCATAACCGCCATCGATAAAAGACAGTACTGTGCAGCCGTCTTCATCGACCTCGCCAAG